>NW_026781534.1:0-266676 GCF_030144855.1 Hypanus sabinus | reverse complement strand
CTCTCTCCCCCCTCCCCCTTCCTCCTGTGGGATCTCTCTGCCACATCCCCCTTCCTACCGTGGGATCACTGTTCCCCGTCCCCATTCTCCTGTGGGATCTTACTCCCCCGTCCCCCTTCCCCCCTGTGGTTTTCACCCTCCCGCCTTTCCCTTCCCCCCTCTGGGATCCCTTCTCCACCGTCCCCCATCCCCCTGTGGGATCTGACCCCCGTGTCCCCTTTACTCCTGTGGGATCTCTCTGCCCCGTCCCCCGTCCACCTGTGGGATCTCCCACCCCCGACTCCTTTACTCCCGTGGGATCCCCCTCCCCCATCCCCCTGTGGGATCTCTCTTCCCCGTCCCCCTTCCCCCCTGTGGGATCCCTCTCCCCCGTCCCCCTTCCCTCCTGTGGGATCTCCCTACCAAAGTCCCCCTTCCCTCCTGTGGGATCTCCGTACCAAAGTCCCCCTTCTCTCCTGTGGAATCTCTCTGCCACATTCCCCATTCCTACCGTGGGATCTCTCATCCCCGTCCCACATCCACCTGTGGGATCTCTCTGCCCCATCTCCCTTCCTCCTGTGGGATCTCTCTTCCCTGCCCCCTTCTTCCTGTGGGATCTCTCTGCACCGTACCCCTTCCCCGCTGTGGGATCCCCCTCCCCCGTCCACCTTCCCCCTGTGGGATCCCCCTCCCCCTTCCCCCTTCCCCGCTGTGGGATCCCCCTCCCCCGTCCCCCTTCACCCCTGTGGAATCCCTCTCCACCGTCCCCCTTCCCCTTGTGGGATCTTGCCTCCCCCGTCCCCCTTCCCCCCTGTGGGTACTCCCTCCCGCCTCCCACTTCCCCCCTGTGGGATCCCTCTCCACCGTCCCCCTTCCCCCTGTGGGATCTGACTCATGTGTCCCCCTTCCTCCTGTGGGATCTCACTCCCATGTCCCCGTTCCTCCTGTGGGATCTCTCTGCCCCGTCCCCCGTTCACCTGTGGGATCCCCCTCCCCCACCACTTCCTCCTGTGGTATCTCCCTCCCCCGTCCCCCTTCCTCCTGTGGTATCTCCCTCCCCCGTCCCCCTTCCACCTGTGGGACCCACCTCCCTCGGCCCCCTTCCCCCCTGAGGGATCCCCCTCCCCCGTCCACCTTCCCCCCGTGGGATCACCCTCCCCCGTCCACCTTCCCCCCTGTGGGATCCCTCTCCCTCGACCCCTTCCCCCTGTGGGATCTGACTCCCCTGTCCCCCTTTCAATATCCTGTGGGATCTCTCTCCCCACCTGCGGGCTCTCCCTCCCCCATCTACCTTCCCCCCTGTGGGATCCCTCTCCCCAATCCCCCTTCCCCCTGTGGGATCTGACTCCCCTGTCCCCCTTCCTCCTGTGATATCTGTCTGCCTCATCCCCCTTCCTACCGTGGGATCTCTCTTCCCCCTACCCCATTCTCTTGTGGGATCTATCGTCCCCGTCCCCCAACATCCTGTGGGATCTCTCTGCCCCGTCACCCATCCTCCTGTGGGATCTCTCTGCCCCGTCTCCCTTTCTCCTGTGGGATCACTCTGCCACATCCCCCTTCCTACCGTGGGATCTCTCGTCCCCGTCTCCCAACCTCCTGTGGGATCTCTTGTTCCCGTCCCCCAACCCCTTCCACCTGCCCCCCTGTGGGATCTCCCTCCCGTGTCCCCCTTCACCCCTGTGGAATCCCTCTCCACCGTCCCCCTTCCCCCTGTGGGTTCTGACTCCCGTGTCCCCCTTCCCCCTTTGGGATCGTCCTCCTACGTCCCTGTTCCTCCTGTGGGATCTCTCTGCCCCGTCCCCCGTCCAACTGTGGGATCCCCCTCCCCAGATAAACCACCCCTGTCTGATCCCCCTCCCCCGTCCACCTTCCCCCCCTGTGGGATCTCTCTCCCTCGTCCCCCTTCCTCCTGTGGGATCTCTCTCCCCCTTCCCACCTGCGTACTCTCCGTCCCCCGTCCACCTTACCCCCTGTGGGATCCCTCTCCCCCGTCCCCCTTCCTCCTCTGGGATCTCTCTGCCACATCCCCCTTCCTACCGTGGGATCTCTGTTCCCCGTCCCCCATTCTCCTCTGGGAACTCTCTGCCACATCCCCCTTCCTACCGTGGGATCTCTCTTCCCCATCCCCCATTCTCCTGTGGGATCTCTCGTCTCCGTCCCCCAACATCCTGTGGGATCTCTCTGCCCCGTCACCCTTCCCCCGTGTAGGATCCCCCTCCCCCGTCCCCCTTCACCCCTGTGGAATCCCTCTCCACCGTCCCTCATCCTCCTGTGGGATCTTGCTACCCCCGTCCCCCTTCCCCCCTGTGGGTTCTCCCTCCCGCCTATCCCTTCCCCCCTCTGGGATCCCTTCTCCACCGTCCCCCATCCCCCTGTGGGATCTGACCCCCGTGTCCCCCTTCCTCCTGTGGGATCTCCCTCCCACGTCCACCTTCCTCCTGTGGGATCTCTCTGCCACATCCCCCGGCCACCTGTGGGATCTCCCACCCCCGACCCCTTTACTCCCGTGGGATCCCCCTCCCCCATCCCCCTGTGGGATCTCTCTTCCCCGTCCCCCTTCCCTCCTGTGGGATCTCCCTACCAAAGTCCCCCTTCCCCTTTTGGGATCTTGCCTCCCTTGTCCCCCTTCCCCCCTGTGGGTACAACCTCCCGCCTCCCACTTCCCCCCTGTGGGATCCCTCTCCACCGTCCCCCTTCACCGTGTGGGATCTGACTCCCGTGTCCCCCTTCCTCCTGTGGGACCTCCCTCCCACGTCCCCGTTCCTCCTGCGGGATCTCTCTGCGCCATCCCCCATCCACCTGTGGGATCCCCCTCCCCCGATCAACTTCACCCCTGTATGATCCCCCTCCCCCGTCCACCTTCCCCCCCTGTGGGATCTCTCTCCCTCGTCCCCCTTCCTCCTTGTGGGATCTCTCTCCCCCTTCCCACCTGCGTACTCTCCGTCCCCCGTCCACCTTACCACCTGTGGGATCACTCTCCCCCATCCCCTCTCCTCCTCTGGGATCTCTCTGCCCCGTCACCCTTCACCCCTGTGGGATTCCCCTCCCCCGTCCACCTTCCCCCCCGTGGGATATCCTTCCCCCTTTCCCCTTTCCCATTTTGTGATCCCCGTCCCCAATCTTCCCTGTGGAATCCATCTGTACTGCCCCCTTCCCCCTGTGGGATCTTGCTCCCCCCGTCCCACTTCCCCCCTCTGTGTTCTCCCTCCCCATTCACCCCTGAGGGATCTCCCTCCTGTGTCCCCCTTCACCCCTGTGGAATCCCTCTCCGCCGTCCCCCTTCCCCCTGTGGGATCCTGCACCCCCGTCCACCTTCCCCCCTGTGGGATCTCTCTCCCTCGTCCCCCTTCCCCCTGTGGGATCTCTCTCCCCCCTTCCCACCTGCGTACTCTCCGTCCCCCGTCCACCTTACCCCCTGTGGGATCACTCTCCCCCATCCCCCTTCCCCCTGTGGGATCCCTCTCCCCCATCCCCTTTCCTCCTCTGGGATCTCTCTGCCACATCCCCCTTCCTACCGTGGGATCTCTCTTCCCCGTCCCCCATCCTCCTGTGGGATCTCTCTGCCCCGTCACCCTTCCTACTGTGGGATCTCTCTGCCCCGTCACCCTTCACCCCTGTGGGATATCCTTCCCCCTTTCCCCTTTCCCATTTTGTGATCCCCGTCCCCAATCACCCCTGTGGAATCCATCTGTACTGCCCCCTTCCCCCTGTGGGATCTTGCTCCCCCGTTCCACTTCCCCCTCTGGGTTCTCCACCCCACCTCCCCATTCCCCCCTGAGGGATCTCCCTCCTGTGTCCCACTTCACCCCTGTGGAATCCCTCTCCCCCGTCCCCCTTCCCCCTGTGGGATCCTGCTCCCCAGTCCCCCTTCCTCCTGTGGTATCTCTCTGTCCCGTCCCCCTTCCTCTTGTGGCAACTTCCTCCCCCGTGCCCCTTTTTCCTTTGGGATCCCTCTCCCCGTCCCCCTTCCACCCTGTGGGATTCCTCTCCCCCGTCCCCCTTCCTCCTGTCGGATCTACCTCCCCCGTCCCCCTTCCCCGCTGTGGAACCGCCCTCCCGCGTCCCTCTTCACCCCTGTGGGATCCCTCTCCACTGTCCCCTTCGCCCCTGTGGGATCTCTCTTACCAGTCCCCCTTCCTCCTGTGGGATCTCCCTCCCCCGTCCCCCTTCCCCCCTGTGGGATTTCTCTCCCCCGTCCCCCTTCCTCCTGTGGGATCTCCCTCCCCCGTCCCCCTTCCCCCCTGTGGGATTTCTCTCCCCCGTCCCCCTTCCTCCTGTGGGATCTCTCTGCCCCGTCCTCCGTCCACCTGTTGGATCTCCCTCCCCCGTTCACCTTCCCCTGTGGGATCTCGCACCCCCCATCCCACTTCCCCACTGTGGGTTCTCCATCCCGCCTCCCCCTTCCCCCCTGTG
Source organism: Hypanus sabinus (assembly GCF_030144855.1). Taxonomy (NCBI): domain Eukaryota; kingdom Metazoa; phylum Chordata; class Chondrichthyes; order Myliobatiformes; family Dasyatidae; genus Hypanus; species Hypanus sabinus. The sequence goes on along the minus strand of NW_026781534.1, from coordinate 262,284 downwards.
GTATACCTCTCTACCATCCTCCTTCCCCCTGTGGGATCTGACTCCCGTGTCCCCCTTCCCCCCTGTGGGATTTCTCTTCCCCGTCCCCCTTCCTCCTGGGGGATCTCACTCCCCCGTCCCCCTTCCTCCTGTGGGATCTCCCTCCCCCGTCCCCCTTCCTCCTGTGGTATCTCCCTCCCCCGTCCCCCTTCCTCCTGTGGTATCTCCCTCCTCCATCCCCCTTCCTCCTGTGGGATCCCCCACCCCCGTCCCCCTTCCTCCTGTGGGATCTCTCTACAACCGTCCCCCTTCCTCCTGTGGGATCTCTCCTCCCCCATCCCCCTTCCTCCTGTGGTATCTCCCTCCCCCGTCCCACTTCCTCCTGTGGGATCTCCCTCCCCCGTCCCCCTTCCTCCTGTGGGATCTCTCTCCCCCCATCCCCCTTCCTTCAGTGGTATCTCCCTCCCCCGTCCCACTTCCTCCTGTGGGATCTCCCTCCCCCGTCCCCCTTCCTCCTGTGGGATATCTCTGCCCCTTCCCCCTTCCTCCTTTGGGATCCCTCTGACCCACCCTCCTTCCTCCTTTGGGATCCCTCTGACCCATCCTCCTTCCACCTGTGGGATCCCCCTCCCCCGTCCCCCTTCTTCCTGTGGTATCTCCCTCCCCCGTCCCCCTTCCTCCTGTGGTATCTCCATCCCCCGTCCCCCTTCCTCCTGTGGGATCCCCCACCCCCGTCCCCCCTCCTGTGGGATTCCTCTCCCCCGTCCCCCTTCCTCCTGTGGTATCTCTCTTACCCATCCCCCTTCCCCCCTGTGGGATTTCTGTCCCCCGTCCCCCTTCCTCCTGTTGGATCTCCCTCCCCCGTTCACCTTCCCCTGTGGGATCTCGCACCCCCCGTCCCCCTTCCTCCTGTGGTATCCCTCTCTACCATCCTCCTTCCCCCTGTGGGATTTGACTCCCGTGTCCCCCTTCCCCCCTGTGGGATCTCCCTCCCCCGTCCCCCTTCCTCCTGTGGTATCTCCCTCCCCCGTCCCCCTTCCTCCTGTGGTATCTCCCACCCCCGTCCCCCTTCCTCCTGTGGGATCTCCCTCCCCCGTCCCCCTTTCTCCTGTGGTATCTCCCTCCCCCGTCCCCCTTCCTCCTGTGGTATCCCCCTCCCCCGTCCCCCTTCCTCCTGTGGTATCTCCCTCCCCCGTCCCCCTTCCTCCTGTGGTATCTCCCTCCTCCATCCCCCTTCCTCCTGTGGGATCTCTCTACACCGTCCCCCTTCCTCCTGTGGGATCTCTCCTCCCCCATCCCCCTTCCTCCTGTGGTATCTCCCTCCCCCGTCCCACTTCCTCCTGTGGGATCTCCCTCCCCCGTCCCCCTTCCTCCTGTGGGATCTCTCTCCCCCATTCCCCTTCCTTCAGTGGTATCTCCCTCCCCCGTCCCACTTCCTCCTGTGGGATCTCTCTGCCCCGTCGCCCTTCCTCCTTTGGGATCCCTCTGACCCACCCTCCTTCCTCCTTTGGGATCCCTCTGACCCATCCTCCTTCCTCCTGTGGGATCCCCCTCCCCCGTCCCCCTTCCTCCTGTGGTATCTCCCTCCCCCGTCCCCCTTCCTCCTGTGGTATCTCCCTCCTCCATCCCCCTTCCTCCTGTGGGATCCCCCTCCCCCGTCCCCCATCCTCCTGTGGGATTCCTCTCCCCCGTCCCCCTTCCTCCTGTGGGATCTCTCTCCCCCATCCCCCTTCCTCATGTGGGATCCCCCACCCCCGTCCCCCTTCCCACCTGCGGGCTCACCGTCCCCCGTCCACCTTCCCCACTGTGGGATCCATCTCCCCCGTCCCCCTTCCTCCTGTCGGATCTACCTCCCCCGTCCCCCTTCCCCCCTGTGGAACCTCCCTCCCGCGTCCCTCTTCACCCCTGTGGGATCCCTCTCCAATGTCCCCTTCCCCCTGTGGGATCTCATTCCCCCGTCCCCCTTCCTCCTGTGGGATCTCTCTTACCCATCCCCCTTCCCCCCTGTGGGATTTCTCTCCCCCGACCCCTTCCTCCTGTTGGATCTCCCTCCCCCGTTCACCTTCCCCTGTGGGATCTCGCACCCCCCGTCCCCCTTCCTCCTGTGGTATCCCTCTCTACCATCCTCCTTCCCCCTGTGGGATTTGACTCCCGTGTCCCCCTTCCCCCCTGTGGGATTTCTCTCCCCCGTCCCCCTTCCTCCAGTTGGATCTCCCTCCCCCGTTCACCTTCCCCTGTGGGATCTCGCACCCCCCGTCCCCCTTCCTCCTGTGGTATCCCTGTCTACCATCCTCCTTCCCCCTGTGGGATTTGACTCCCGTGTCCCCCTTCCCCCCTGTGGGATTTCTCTTCCCCGTCCCCCTTCCTCCTGGGGGATCTCACTCCCCCGTCCTCCTTCCTCCTGTGGATCTCCCTCCCCCGTCCCCCTTCCTCCTGTGGTATCTCCCTCCCCCGTCCCCCTTCCTCCTGTGGTATCTCCCTCCTCCATCCCCCTTCCTCCTGTGGGATCCCCCACCCCCGTCCCCCTTCCTCCTGTGGGATCTCCCCTCCCCGTCCCCCTTCCTCCTGTGGGATCTCCCTCCCCCGTCCCCCTTCCTCCTGTGGTATCTCCCTCCCCCGTCCCCCTTCCTCCTGTGGTATCCCCCTCCCCCGTCCCACTTCCTCCTGTGGGATCTCTCCTCCCCATCCCCCTTCCTCCTGTGGGATCTCTCTGCCCCTTCCCCCTTCCTCCTTTGGGATCCCTCTGACCCACCCTCCTTCCTCCTGTGGGATCCCCCTCCCCCGTCCCCCTTCCTCCTGTGGTTTCTCCCTCCCCCATCCCCCTTCCTCCTGTGGTATCTCCCTCCTCCATCCCCCTTCCTCCTGTGGGATCCCCCACCCCCGTCCCCCTTCCTCCTGTGGGATTTCTCTCCCCCGTCCACCTTCCCCACTGTGGGATCCATCTCCCCCGTCCTCCTTCCTCCTGTCGGATCTACCTCCCCCGTCCCCCTTCCTCCTGTCGGATCTACCTCCCCCGTCCCCCTTCCCCCCTGTGGAACCTCCCTCCCGCGTCCCTCTTCACCCCTGTGGGATCCCTCTCCACTGTCCCCTTCCCCCTGTGGGATCTCATTCCCCCGTCCCCCTTCCTCCTGTGGGATCTCTCTTACCCATCCCCCTTCCCCCTGTGGGATTTCTCTCCCCCGTCCCCCTTCCTCCTGTTGGATCTCCCTCCCCCGTTCACCTTCCCCTGTGGGATCTCGCACCCCCCGTCCCCCTTCCTCCTGTGGTATCCCTCTCTACCATCCTCCTTCCCCCTGTGGGATTTGACTCCCGTGTCCCCCTTCCCCCCTGTGGGATTTCTCTTCCCCGTCCCCCTTCCTCCTGGGGGATCTCACTCCCCCGTCCTCCTTCCTCCTGTGGGATCTCCCTCCCCCGTCCCCCTTCCTCCTGGGGGCTCACCCTCCCCCGTCCCCCTTCCTCCTGTGGGATCTCCCTCCCCCGTCCCCCTTCCTCCTGTGGGATCTCTCCTCCCCCGTCCCCCTTCCCCCCTGTGAAACCACCCTCCCGCGTCCCTCTTCACCCCTGTGGGATCCCTCTCCACTGTCCCCTTCCCTCCTGTGGGATCTCCCTCCCCCGTCCCCCTTCCCCCCTGTGGGATTTCTCTCCCCCGTCCCCCTTCCTCCTGTGGGATCTCTCTGCCCCGTCCTCCGTCCACCTGTTGGATCTCCCTCCCCCGTTCACCTTCCCCCTGTGGGATCCCCCTCCCCCTTCCCCCTTCCCCGCTGTGGGATCCCCCTCCCCCGTCCCCCTTCACCCCTGTGGAATCCCTCTCCACCATCCCCCTTCCCCTTGTGGGATCTTGCGTCCCCCGTCCCCCTTCCCCCCTGTGGGTACTCCCTCCCGCCTCCCACTTCCCCCCTGTGGGATCCCTCTCCACCGTCCCCCTTCACCGTGTGGGATCTGACTCCCGTGTCCCCCTTCCTCCTGTGGGATCTCTCTGCCCCGTTCCCACGTCCACCTGTGGGATCCCTCTCCCCCGTCCACCTTCCCCCCTGTGGGCTCACTCTCCCACATCCCCCTTCCCCCTGTGGGATCTCTCTCCCTCATCCCCCTTCCTCCTGTCGGATCTCTCTCCCCCTTCCCCCTTCCTCCTGTGGGATCTCTCTGCCCCGTCACCCTTCACCCCTGTGGGATTCCCCTCCCCCGTCCACCTTCCCCCGGTGAGATATCCTTCCCACTTTCCCCTTTCCCATTTTGTGATCCCCGTCCCCAATCACCCCTGTTGAATCCATCTCTACTATCCCGCTTCCCCCTGTGGGATCTTGCTTCCCCGTCCCACCTCCCCCCTCTGGGTTCTCCCTCCCGCCTCCCCATTCCCCCCTGTGGGATCTCCCTCCTGTGTCCCCCTTCACCCCTCTGGAATCCCTTTCCACCGTCCCCCTTCCCCCTGTGGGATCCTGCTCCCCCGTCCCTCTTCCTCGCTGTGGGATCTCTCTCCCCCCACCCCCTTCCTCCTGTGGGATCTCTCTGCCACATCCCCCTTCCTACCGTGGGATCACTCTTCCCCGTCCCCATTCTCCTGTGGGATCTTACTCCCCCGTCCCCCTTCCCCCCTGTGGGTTCACCCTCCCGCCTTTCCCTTCCCCCCTCTGGGATCCCTTCTCCACCGTCCCCCATCCCCCTGTGGGATCTGACCCCCGTGTCCCCTTTACTCCTGTGGGATCTCTCTGCCCCGTCCCCCGTCCACCTGTGGGATCCCCCTCCCCCGACTCCTTTACTCCCATGGGATCCCCCTCCCCCATCCCCCTGTGGGATCTCTCTTCCCCGTCCCCCTTCCCCCCTGTGGGATCCCTCTCCCCCGTCCCCCTTCCCTCCTGTGGGATCTCCCTACCAAAGTCCCCCTTCCCTCCTGTGGGATCTCCGTACCAAAGTCCCCCTTCTCTCCTGTGGAATCTCTCTGCCACATTCCCCATTCCTACCGTGGAATCTCTCTGCCACATTCCCCATTCCTACCGTGGGATCTCTCATCCCCGTCCCACATCCACCTGTGGGATCTCTCTGCCCCATCTCCCTTCCTCCTGTGGGATCTCTCTGCACCGTACCCCTTCCCGCTGTGGGATCCCCCCTCCCCCGTCCACCTTCCCCCTGTGGGATCCCCCTCCCCCTTCCCCGCTGTGGGATCCCCCTCCCCCGTCCCCCTTCACCCCTGTGGAATCCCTCTCCACCGTCCCCCTTCCCGTTGTGGGATCTTGCCTCCCCCGTCCCCCTTCCCCCCTGTGGGTACTCCCTCCCGCCTCCCACTTCCCCCCTGTGGGATCCCTCTCCACCGTCCCCCTTCACCGTGTGGGATCTGACTCCCGTGTCCCCCTTCCTCCTGTGGGATCTCACTCCCATGTCCCCGTTCCTCCTGTGGGATCCCCCTCCCCCACCACTTCCTCCTGTGGTATCTCCCTCCCCCGTCCCCCTTCCTCCTGTGGGATCCCTCTCCCCCATCCCCCTTCCTCCTGTGGTATCCCCCTCCCCCGTCCACCTTCCCCCCTGTGGGATCTCTCTGCCCCTTCCCCCTTCCTCCTTTGGGATCCCTCTGACCCACCCTCCTTCCTCCTGTGGGATCCCCCTCCCCCGTCCCCCTTCCTCCTGTGGTTTCTCCCTCCCCCATCCCCCTTCCTCCTGTGGTATCTCCCTCCTCCATCCCCCTTCCTCCTGTGGGATCCCCCACCCCTGTCCCCCTTCCTCCTGTGGGATTTCTCTCCCCCGTCCACCTTCCCCACTGTGGGATCCATCTCCCCCGTCCTCCTTCCTCCTGTCGGATCTACCTCCCCCGTCCCCCTTCCTCCTGTCGGATCTACCTCCCCCGTCCCCCTTCCCCCCTGTGGAACCTCCCTCCCGCGTCCCTCTTCACCCCTGTGGGATCCCTCTCCACTGTCCCCTTCCCCCTGTGGGATCTCATTCCCCCGTCCCCCTTCCTCCTGTGGGTACTCCCTCCCGTGTCCCCCTTCACCCCTGTGGAATCCCTCTCCACCGTCCCCCTTCCCCCTGTGGGATCTAACCCTTGTGTCCCCCTTTCACCTGTGGGATTGCACTCCCACGTCCCCCTTCCTCCTGTGGGATCTCTCTTCCCAGTCCCCCTTCATCCTGTGGGATCTCCCTCCCCCGTCCCCCTTCCTCCTGTGGGATCTCTCCTCCCCATCCCCCTTCCTCCTGTGGGATCTCTCTGCCCCTTTCCCCTTCCTCCTTTGGGATCCCTCTGACCCATCCTCCTTCCTCCTGTGGGATCCCCCTCCCCCGTCCCCCTTCCTCCTATGGGATCTCCCACCCCCGTCCCCCCTTCCTCCTGTGGTATCTCCCTCCCCCGTCCCCCTTCCTCCTGTGGTATCTCACTCCCCCGTCGCCCTTCCTCCTGGGGGATCTCACTCCCCCGTCCCCCTTCCTCCTGGGGTATCTCCCTCCCCCGTCCCCCTGTGGGATCTCTCTGCCCCATCCCCCTTCCTCCTGTGGGATCTCTCTGCCCCATCCCCCTTCCTCCTGTGGGATCTCTCTCCCACATCCCCCTTCCTCCTGTGGGATCTCCACTCCCCCATCCCCCTTCATCCTGTGGGATCTCTCTCCCCCATTTCCCGTTCCCTCCTGTGGGATCTCCGTACCAAAGTCCCCCTTCTCTCCTGTGGAATCTCTCTGCCACATTCCCCATTCCTACCGTGGGATCTCTCATCCCCTTCCCACATCCACCTGTGGGATCTCTCTGCCCCATCTCCCTTCCTCCTGTGGGATCTCTCTGCCCCGTACCCCTTCCCCACTGTGGGATCCCCCTCTCCCGTCCACCTTCCCCCTGTGGGATCCCCCTCCACCTTCCCCCTTCCCCCCTGTGGGATCCCCCTCCCCCGTCCCCCTTCACCCCTGTGGAATCCCTCTCCACCGTCCCCCTTCCCCTTGTGGGATCTTGCCTCCCCCGTCCCCCTTCCCCTCGTGGGTACTCCCTCCCTTGTCCCCCTTCACCCCTGTGGAATCCCTCTCCACCGTCCCCCTTCCCCCTGTGGGATCTAACCCTTGTGTCCCCCTTTCACCTGTGGGATTGCACTCCCACGTCCCCCTTCCTCCTGTGGGATCTCTCTTCCCAGTCCCCCTTCATCCTGTGGGATCTCCCTCCCCCGTCCCCCTTCCTCCTGTGGGATCTCTCCTCCCCATCCCCCTTCCTCCTGTGGGATCACTCTGCCCCTTTCCCCTTCCTCCTTTGGGATCCCTCTGACCCATCCTCCTTCCTCCTGTGGGATCCCCCTCCCCCGTCCCCCTTCCTCCTATGGGATCTCCCACCCCCGTCCCCCTTCCACCTGTGGTATCTCCCTCCCCCGTCCCCCTTCCTCCTGTGGTATCTCACTCCCCCGTCCCCATTCCTCCTGGGGGATCTCACTCCCCCGTCCCCCTTCCTCCTGTGGTATCTCCCTCCCCCGTCCCCCTTCCTCCTGTGGTATCTCACTCCCCCGTCGCCCTTCCTCCTGGGGGATCTCACTCCCCCGTCCCCCTTCCTCCTGGGGTATCTCCCTCCCCCGTCCCCCTGTGGGATCTCTCTGCCCCATCCCCCTTCCTCCTGTGGGATCTCTCTGCCCCATCCCCCTTCCTCCTGTGGGATCTCTCTCCCCCATTCCCCTTCCTCTTGTGGGAACTCCCCTCCCCCATCCCCTTCCTCCTGTGGGATCCCCCACCCCCGTCCCCCTTCCTCGTGTGGGATCTCCCCTCCTCGTCCCCCTTCCTCCTGTGGTATCTCCCTCCCCCATCCCCCGTCCTCCTGTGGTATCTCCCTCCCCCGTCCCCCTTCCTCCTGTGGTATCTCCCCTCCCCCGTCCCCCTTCCTCGTGTGGTATCTCACTCCCCCGTCGCCCTTCCTCCTGGGGGATATCACTACCCCGTCCCCCTTCCTCATGGGGTATCTCCCTCCCCCGTCCCTCCTGTGGGATCTCTCTGCCCCATCCCCCTTCCTCCTGTGGGATCTCTCTTCCCCCATCCCCCTTCCTCCTGTGGGATCTCCCCTCCCCCATCCCCCTTCATCCTGTGGGATCCCCAACCCCCGTCCCCCTTCCTCGTGTGGGATCTCCCCTCCCCGTCCCCCTTCCTCCTGTGGGATCTCCCTCCCCCGTCCCCCTGTGGGATCTCTCCTCCCCATCCCCCTCCCCCGTCCCCCTTCCTCCTGTGGTATCTCCCTCTCCCGTCCCCCTTCCTCCTGTGGTATCTCTCTGCCCCGTCCCCCTTCCTCCTGTGGGATCTCCCTCCCCCATCCCCCGTCCTCCTGTGGGATCTCTCCTCCCCATCCCCCGTCCTCCTGTGGGATCTCCCTCCCCCGTCCCCCTTCCTCCTGTGGTATCTCCCTCCCCCTTCCCCCTTCCTCCTGTGGTATCTCCCTCCCCCGTCCCACTTCCTCCTGTGGTATCTCCCTCCCCCGTCCCCCTTCCTCCTGTGGGATCCCCCTCCCCCGTCCCCCTTCCTCCTGTGGGATCTCCCCTCCCCCGTCCCCCTTCCTCCTGTGCGATCCCCCTCCCCCATCCCCCTTCCCCCCTGTGGGATCTCCTCTCCCCCGTCCCCCTTCCTCCTGTGGGATCCCCCTCCCCGTCCCCCTTCCTCCTGTGGGATCTCCCTCCCCCATCCCCCGTCCTCCTGTGGGATCTCTCCTCCCCCATCCCCCTTCCTCCTGTGGTATCTCCCTCCCCCGTCCCCCTTCCTCCTGTGGTCTCCCTCCCCCGTCCCCCTTCCTCCTGTGGGATCCCACTCCCCCGTCCCCCTTCCTCCTGTGGGATCCCCCTCCCCCATCCCCCTTCCTCCTGTGGTATCTCCCTCCCCCGTCCCCCTTCCTCCTGTGGGATCTCCCTCCCCCGTCCCCCTTCCTCCTGTGGGATCTCCCTCCCCCGTCCCACTTCCTCCTGTGGTATCTCCCTCCCCCGTCCCCCTTCCTCCTGTGGGATCCCCCTCCCCCGTCCCCTTCCTCCTGTGGGATCTCCCCTCCCCCGTCCCCCTTCCTCCTGTGCGATCCCCCTCCCCCATCCCCCTTCCCCCCTGTGGGATCTCCTCTCCCCCGTCCCCCTTCCTCCTGTGGGATCCCCCTCCCCGTCCCCCTTCCTCCTGTGGGATCTCCCTCCCCCATCCCCCGTCCTCCTGTGGGATCTCTCCTCCCCCATCCCCCTTCCTCCTGTGGTATCTCCCTCCCCCGTCCCCCTTCCTCCTGTGGTCTCCCTCCCCCGTCCCCCTTCCTCCTGTGGGATCCCACTCCCCCGTCCCCCTTCCTCCTGTGGGATCCCCCTCCCCCATCCCCCTTCCTCCTGTGGTATCTCCCTCCCCCATCCCCCTTCCTCCTGTGGTATCTCCCTCCCCCGTCCCCCTTCCTCCTGTGGTCTCCCTCCCCCGTCCCCCTTCCTCCTGTGGGATCCCACTCCCCCGTCCCCCTTCCTCCTGTGGGATCCCCCTCCCCCATCCCCCTTCCTCCTGTGGTATCTCCCTCCCCCGTCCCCCTTCCTCCTGTGGGATCTCCCTCCCCCGTCCCCCTTCCTCCTGTGGGATCTCCCCGTCCCCCTTCCTCCTGTGGGATCTCCCTCCCCCGTCCCCCTTCCTCCTGTGGGATCTCCCTCCCCCGTCCCCCTTCCCCCCTGTGGGATCTCCCTCCCCCGTCCCCCTTCCTCCTGTGGTATCTCCCTCCCCCATCCCCCTTCCTCCTGTGGGTTCCCCCATCCCCGTCCCCCTTCCTCCTGTGGGATCTCCCTCCCCCGTCCCCCTTCCTCCTGTGGGATCTCACCCCCGTCCCCCTTCCTCCTGTGGGATCTCCCTCCCCCGTCCCCCTTCCTCGTGTGGTATCTCCCTCCCCCGTCCCCCTTCCCCACTGTGGGATCTCCCTCCCCCGTCCCTCTTCCTCCCGTGGGATCTCCCTCCCCCGTCCCCCTTCCTCCCGTGGGATCTCTCTGCCCCGTCCCCCTTCCCCCCTGTGGGATCACCCCTCCCCCGTCCCCCTTCCTCCTGTGGTATCTCCCTCCCCCGTCCCCCTTCCTCCTGTGGTATCTCCCTCCCCCGTTCACCTTCCCCTGTGGGATCTCCCTCCCCCGTCCCCCTCCCTCCTGTGGTAACTCCCTCCCCCATCCCCCTTCATCCTGTGGGATCTCACTCCCCCGTTCCCCTTCCTCCTGTGGTATCCCTCTCTACCATCCTCCTTCCCCCTGTGGGATTTGACTCCCGTGTCCCCCTTCCCCCCTGTGGGATCTCCCTCCCCCGTCCCCCTTCCTCCTGTGGTATCTCCCTCCCCCATCCCCCTTCCTCCTGTGGGATCTCACTACCCCGTCCCCCTTCCTCCTGTGGGATCTCCCTCCCCCGTCCCCCTTCCTCCTGTGGTATCTCCCCTCCCCCGTCCCCCTTCCTCCTGTGGTATCTCCCTCCCCCGTCCCCCTTCCTCCTGTGGGATCTCCCTCCCCCGTCCCCCTTCCTCCTGTGGTATCTCCCCTCCCCCGTCCCCCTTCCTCCTGTGGTATCTCCCTCCCCCGTCCCCCTTCCTCCTGTGGTATCTCCCTCCCCCGTCCCCCTTCCTCCTGTGGGATCTCCCTCCCCGTCCCCCTTCCTCCTGTGGTATCTCCCTCCCCCGTCCCCCTTCCTCCTGTGGGATCTCCCTCCCCCGTCCCCCTTCCTCCTGTGGGATCTCCCTCCCCCGTCCCCCTTCCTCCTGTGGGATCTCCCTCCCCCGTCCCCCTTCCTCCTGTGGTATCTCCCTCCCCCGTCCCCCTTCCTCCTGTGGGATCTCCCTCCCCGTCCCCCTTCCTCCTGTGGTATCTCCCTCCCCCGTCCCCCTTCCTCCTGTGGGATCTCCCTCCCCCGTCCCCCTTCCTCCTGTGGGATCTCCCTCCCCCGTCCCCCTTCCTCCTGTGGGATCTCCCTCCCCCGTCCCCCTTCCTCCTGTGGGATCTCCCCTCCCCCGTCCCCCTTCCTCCTGTGGGATCTCCCTCCCCCGTCCCCCTTCCTCCTGTGGGATCTCCCTCCCCCGTCCCCCTTCCTCCTGTGGGATCTCCCTCCCCGTCCCCTTTCCTCCTGTGGGATCTCCCCTCCCCCTTCCTCCTGTGGGATTTCTCTCCCTCATCCCCCTCCTCTACTGGGATCTTTCTTCCACATCCGCTTCCTTCTGTGTCTTTCCATCCTTTACCTTCGGTGATGTCTCTTCCTCCATCTCCCATCGACATTTCCCGATTCTCAAATCTTCCTCACTGTTTGACTTCTCCCCTTCACACCTGCCCTTTCCGACTGTCTCACGTCAGGAACACTTTTCTAACCATTAGGGAATGAGAGAGAATATGTGGAGTTTACAGGGTCACACCGACAGACGAAATTACTGACATTCGGTGAATTCATTGGAGCTGGGCAGTGAGGGACATTGACAGTGATGGGATCTACGATCAGTGAATTACTGAAGGGTTTAATGTTTCCTGAAATATCCGGGTGAGAGAAATGCCCTCAGACGGACGATTTTAATCACAATGTTCATCAATTTGTCTGCTTGTGTTTAGACTGAACAGTAATAAACTGGGGGATTCAGGAGTGAAACTGGTGTCTGCGGCTCTGAGGAACCCGGAGTGTAAAATACAGAGACTGTGGTAAGTACCAGACTGTGGGAGATTGTGTTTACAGTCACTGGGTGTCTGACACTGAACATTAATGTGATCAGTAATTGTGTTACTGATAAACCCTGGGGATTTGTACCGTCTCCTGTCTCTCTGTGTCCTTCACCCTCACTCTCTCTCTTCTCCAGGCTGGGGGATGTCGGTCTCACAGATTCTGGTGCCGAGGATCTCGTCTCCGCTCTCAGTACAAACCCATCACTGACGGATCTGGACCTGAGTGATAATAAACTGGGTGATTCAGGAGTGAAACTGGTGTCTGCGGCTCTGAGGAACCCGGAGTGTAAAATACAGAGACTGTGGTAAGTACCAGACTGTGGGAGATTGTGTTTACAGTCACTGGGTGTCTGACACTGAACATTAATGTGATCAGTAATTGTGTTACTGATAAACACTGGGGATTTGTACCGTATCCTGTCTCTCTGTGTCCTTCACCCTCACTCTCTCTCATCTCCAGGCTGAGGGATGTCGGTCTCACAGATTCTGGTGCCGAGGATCTCGTCTCCGCTCTCAGTACAAACCCATCACTGACGTGGCTGGACCTGGGATACAACTCTCTGACAGACCGATCTGTCCCCGGTCTCCGCCGCCTCATCCTGACCCTCCCGAGTCTGGAGTGGATCGGGTGAGTGTTTGTGTTAATGTTCAATGTGATAAAATATCAGCGGATCCGCGGGTTTTCTGGTGATATTTGTCTGTGAGTGTTGTTGAAACATTAACCCCGGTCCCCTGTTACTGACACTGTTGTCTGAACTGTTTATTTCATCTTTATTCTCCCATCTGTTTCAGGCTGGAGGGGAATCGGTTCAGTGAGACCGGGGAGAAGGAACTGAGATCTCTACAGGAACCCAGACCCGGACGGATGGTGGATCTGTGAACATCTGAATGTGGGGAATCGGTTCAGTGAGACCAGGGAGAAGGAACTGAGATCTCTACAGGAACCCAGACACGGACTGATGGTGGATCTGTGAACATCTGAATGTGGAGAATCGGTTCAGTGAGACCGGGGAGAAGGAACTGAGATCTCTACAGGAAACCAGACCCGGACTGATGGTGGATCTGTGAACATCTGAATGTGGGGAATCGGTTCAGTGAGACCGGGGAAAGGAACTGAGATCTCTACAGGAACCCAGACCCGGACTGATGGTGGATCTGTGAACATCTGAATGTGGAGAATCGGTTCAGTGAGACCGGGATGAAGGAACTGAGATCTCTACAGGAACCCAGACCCGGACTGATGGTGGATCTGTGAACATCTGAATGTGGAGAATCGGTTCAGTGAGACCGGGGAGAAGGAACTGAGATCTCTACAGGAACCCAGACCCGGACTGATGGTGGATCTGTGAACATCTGAATGTGGGGAATCGGTTCAGTGAGACCGGGATGAAGGAACTGAGATCTCTACAGGAACCCAGACCCGGACTGATGGTGGATCTGTGAACATCTGAATGTGGAGAATCGGTTCAGTGAGACCGGGATGAAGGAACTGAGATCTCTACAGGAACCCAGACCCGGACTGATGGTGGATCTGTGAACATCTGAATGTGGTGAATCGGTTCAGTGAGACCGGGGGGAAGGAACTGAGATCTCTACAGGAACCCAGACCCGGACTGAGAGTGGATCTGTGAACATCTGAATGTGGGGAATCGGTTCAGTGAGACCGGGATGAAGGAACTGAGATCTCTACAGGAACCCAGACCCGGACTGATGGTGGATCTGTGAACATCTGAATGTGGGGAATCGGTTCAGTGAGACCGGGTGAAGGAACTGAGATCTCTACAGGAACCCAGACCCGGACTGATGGTGGATCTGTGAACATCTGAATGTGGTGAATCGGTTCAGTGAGACCGGGATGAAGGAACTGAGATCTCTACAGGAACCCAGACCCGGACTGAGAGTGGATCTGTGAACATCTGAATGTGGGGAATCGGTTCAGTGAGACCGGGATGAAGGAACTGTGATCTCTACAGGAACCCAGACCCGGACTGATGGTGGATCTGTGAACATCTGAATGTGGTGAATCGGTTCAGTGAGACCGGGATGAAGGAACTGTGATCTCTACAGGAACCCAGACCCGGACTGATGGTGGATCTGTGAACATCTGAATGTGGTGAATCGGTTCAGTGAGACCGGGATGAAGGAACTGAGATCTCTACAGGAACCCAGACCCGGACTGATGGTGGATCTGTGAACATCTGAATGTGGGGAATCGGTTCAGTGAGACCGGGGGGAAGGAACAGAGATCTCTACAGGAACCCAGACCCGGACTGAGAGTGGATCTGTAAACATCTGAATGTGGATAATCGGTTCAGTGGGACCGGGATGAAGAAACTGAGATCTCTACAGGAACCCAGACCCGGACTGAGAGTGGATCTGTGAACATCTGAATGTGGGGAATCGGTTCAGTGAGACCGGGATGAAGGAACTGAGATCTCTACAGGAACCCAGACCCGGACTGATGGTGGATCTGTGAACATCTGAATGTGGTGAATCGGTTCAGTGAGACCGGGGATGAAGGAACTGAGATCTCTACAGGAACCCAGACCCGGACTGATGGTGGATCTGTGAACATCTGAATGTGGTGAATCGGTTCAGTGAGACCGGGATGAAGGAACTGAGATCTCTACAGGAACCCAGACCCGGACTGATGGTGGATCTGTGAACATCTGAATGTGGTGAATCGGTTCAGTGAGACCGGGATGAAGGAACTGAGATCTCTACGGGAACCCAGACCCGGACTGATGGTGGATCTGTGAACATCTGAATGTGGTGAATCGGTTCAGTGAGACCGGGATGGAACTGAGATCTCTACAGGAACCCAGACCCAGACTGATGGTGGATCTGTGAACATCTGAATGTGGTGAATCGGTTCAGTGAGACCGGGATGAAGGAACTGAGATCTCTACAGGAACCCAGACCCGGACTGATGGTGGATCTGTGAACATCTGAATGTGGTGAATCGGTTCAGTGAGACCGGGATGAAGGAACTGAGATCTCTACAGGAACCCAGACCCGGACTGAGAGTGGATCTGTGAACATCTGAATGTGGTGAATCGGTTCAGTGAGACCGGGATGAAGGAACTGAGATCTCTACAGGAACCCAGACCCGGACTGACAGTGGATCTGTGAACATCTGAATGTGGTGAATCGGTTCAGTGAGACCGGGATGAAGGAACTGAGATCTCTACAGGAACCCAGACCCGGACTGATGGTGGATCTGTGAACATCTGAATGTGGTGAATCGGTTCAGTGAGACCGGGATGAAGGAACTGAGATCTCTACAGGAACCCAGACCCGGACTGATGGTGGATCTGTGAACATCTGAATGTGGGGAATCGGTTCAGTGAGACCGGGATGAAGGAACTGAGATCTCTACAGGAACCCAGACCCGGACTGATGGTGGATCTGTGAACATCTGAATGTGGTGAATCGGTTCAGTGAGACCGGGATGAAGGAACTGAGATCTCTACAGGAACCCAGACCCGGACTGATGGTGGATCTGTGAACATCTGAATGTGGGGAATCGGTTCAGTGAGACCGGGGGGAAGGAACTGAGATCTCTACAGGAACCCAGACCCGGACTGATGGTGGATCTGTGAACATCTGAATGTGGGGAATCGGTTCAGTGAGACCGGGATGAAGGAACTGAGATCTCTACAGGAACCCAGACCCGGACTGAGAGTGGATCTGTGGACATCTGAATGTGGGGAATCGGTTCAGTGAGACCGGGATGAAGGAACTGAGATCTCTACAGGAACCCAGACCCGGACTGAGAGTGGATCTGAATGTGTGAACATCCCCGCCCGTGGGATGGGGACATTTGGCCGACTCCCCGCCCTCCCCTTTAACTCCCGCCCTTACCTTTAACGGCCGCGCGCTGGGACTGATTCCCAACGGTTTTAACGGAACCGGCACGGGCCTCGCGCTGTGTGCGTCGCTCGCAGCGGTCCCGCAGTGACGTGTTTCCGCCTGTTGTCCGGCGGGGCAGCTTCCGCCGGAAGTGCGTGTTGGAGACTCCCCACGTGGCTACCCGGGGAATTACCCGGACAGGAAGAGCCCGGGGTCCGGGGCTCAGTCTGGGACACCGGTGTCCCGGGGTGGGGGGGGGGGGGATGGTCCCGGGAGAGAATCCTTTTGCCCCCTTTGCTGAGGACGGTGCATTCGGCAGCCTGGCCGATATAATGATGTTAAATGGACAAATCCCTCGGCAGTGACCCTGGATCTGCAGCGATCCCGGACACGGCCCTGAAGTGTGATTTTATAATCAGTTTTATAATTTTATAATCAGTTTTATAATTTTATAATCAGTTCCCCGATGCAGAGTGACGGTGAGAAACGGGACTGGTTATTATTCAACCGGTCACCCCTTGTCGCCGGTCAGTTAATAGTGTGTGACTGTCAGCAGATTATTTATTCCCGCACGTTAGCAGCTCACACATTGTTTCATTGATATTTCTCATAAAAATCAATAAACCACTGTATCTTCCTGTCTTGTGTCGGAATCGAGTTTTATTTGAAGTTTCTATTGCCCTCCACACCCTGTGCACTGCAACAGTGGGTCGGAGCTCCTCACACTGACACAGTAGCGTCTCAGCTCCAGGCTGAGGGAGGTTGGACAAGCAGAGTCTTGGAGCCCCGGATCTCATCTCCACCAAAGCCCATTTCTGGCAAATTGACCCCCGCAGTTAAAATCGACGTGAATCCACTGAGGTCCCGAGTAAGAGACTGAAGGGGGTGGAAAACCGGCGTCAGACACAGAGTGAATCACCCTCCACACCGTCCCATCACACACTCCCGGGGTCAGACACAGAGTGAATCTCCCTCCACACCATCCCATCACACACTCCCGGGGTCAGACACAGAGTGATTCTCCCTCCACACCGTCCCATCACACACTCCCGGGGTCAGACACAGAGTGAATCACCCTCCTCACCGTCCCATCACACACTCCCGGGGTCTGACACAGAGTGAATCTCCCTCCACACCGTCCCATCACACACTCCCGGGGTCAGACACAGAGTGAATCTCCCTCCACACCGTCCCGTCACACACTCCCGGGGTCAGACACAGAGTGAATCTCCCTCCACACCGTCCCATCACACACTCCCGGGGTCAGACACAGAGTGAATCTCCCTCCACACCGTCCCGTCACACACTCCCGGGGTCAGACACAGAGTGAATCTCCCTCCACACCGTCCCATCACACTCTCCCGGGGTCAGACACAGAGTGAATCTCCCTCCACACCGTCCCATCACACACTCCCGGGGTCAGACACAGAGTGAAGCTCCCTCCACACCGTCCCATCACACACTCCCGGGGTCAGACACAGAGTGAATCTCCCTCCACACCGTCCCATCACACACTCCCGGGGTCAGACACAGAGTGAAGCTCCCTCCACACCGTCCGATCACACACTCCCGGGGTCAGACACAGAGTGAATCTCCCTATACACCGTCCCATCACACACTCCCGGGGTCAGACACAGAGTGAATCTCCCTCCACACCGTCCCATCACACAATCCCGGGGTCAGACACAGAGTGAATCTCCCTCCACACCATCCCATCACACACACCCGGGGTCAGACGCAGAGCGAATCGCCCTCCAAACCGTCCCATCAGACACTCCCGGTGTCAGACACAGAGTGAATCTCCCTCCACACCGTCCCATCACACAATTCCGGGGTCAGACACAGAGTGAATCTCCCTCCACACCATCCCATCACACACACCCGGGGTCAGACGCAGAGCGAATCGCCCTCCACACCGTCCCATCACACAATCCCGGGGTCAGACACAGAGTGAATCTCCCTCCACACCATCCCATCACACACACCCGGGGTCAGACACAGAGTGAATCTCCCTCCACACCGTCCCATCACACACTCCCAGGGTCAGACACAGAGTGAATCTCCCTCCACATCGTCCGAACACACACTCCCGGGGTCAGACACAGAGTGAATCTCCCTCCACACCGTCCCATCACACAATCCCGGGGTCAGACACAGAGTGAATCTCCCTCCACACCGTCCCATCACACACTCCCAGGGTCAGACACAGAGTGAATCTCCCTCCACACCGTCCGATCACACACTCCCGGGTTCAGACACAGAGTGAAGCTCCCTCCTCACCTGCCATCTGAAGGCTTGTTCATGAAGCCCCACCTCATGACGGTCGGAAACCCGGCCCCTCCCTGACCCCTCAGCCCGGACGTCTTCACCTCCCCGAGGATCCAGTCCGCCCCCTTCAGCAGGATCTCCTTCGTCTTGTACCAGTCGCCCCGCCGTAGCGCTCCCTTCAGCCTGGGGGGACAAGAGTGGAGGGGAGCGGGAAGAAGGTGAAAAGAGTGAGGGGATTGAAAAAGATTTATGTCCTGTTATCACCCTGATAGCGAGGGAGTGCCCCCAATTTCCTGTGAGTTATGCAGCGACCGAATTTCCCTGGCAGATCAGGGAGTGCTGACATTCACGTCCCAGATGGAGGCAACTCAGAATTGATAACCCTTCGCCTTGGGGGCTTCAGAAAAGTCACCCCCTCCCGTTAAGTACGGGGGCATCACAAGTTCCCCCGCCCTTAAAAAATGAGCAGCCAGAAAGATCCATTACTCAAACAGGGGACGTCCGCAACTACGCCAACCCCTCTGTCTGGGGACGTCCACAAATTCCCCAACCCCTCTCTTACGGGACGTCCACAAATACCCCAACTGCTGAATTAGGGAACGTCCACAAATACCCCAACCCCTGGATTAGGGGACGTCCACAACTACCCCAACCCCTCTATTACGGGACGTCCACAAATACCCAAATCTCTCTCTGAGGGAACGTCCACAAATACCCCAATCCCTGAATGAGGGATCGTCCACAAATTTCCCAATCCTGGAATGAGGGAACGTCCACAAGTTCCCCAATCCCTGAATGTGGGAACGTCCACAAATACCCCAATCCCTGAATGAGGGAATGTCCACAAATTCCATCCCGCTCCCCCCTCAGTGGAGTGCCTGCATTTTCCCTTCCACTGTCTGGAAGCGTCACCGTGATGTTATCCCTGTGAGAGAGCGTCCCCGTTTTCCTCCCCTCACAGTGAGAGGACACCTCTCTCCCTGAGCCTGCGACCATCTCCCCTCGGTTAGGGATCGCCTCTGAATTCCTCTCACCTCCAGTCGTGCCTGCCATACAGGTTGGTGAAGATACGGTCCTCATCCTTCAGCGGGCCGTATTTGGTCTTGGCAGGAGCCTCTTGTGATAGGAGGGAGGGGCACCGTCGTCAGCGAGATCCCACCCTCCGACAACTGTGACCGGTGCGGGGAGTCGAGTGAAGGGGGGGGGGGACCTCGGGGTACGAGGGTGGGACATGCACCATGAACGGTGGGGGTGCCGAGGGACAGGGGGACCTCGGCGTACGAGGTAGGACACGCACCGTGAACGGTGGGGAGTGTCGAGGGACGGGGGGACCTCTGCGTACGAGGGTCGGACACGCACAGTGAACGGTGGGGAGTGTCGAGGGACGGGGGGACCTCGGCGTACGAGGGTAGGACACACACCGTGAACTGGGGGAGTTTCGAGGGACGGGGGGACATCGGCGTACGAGGGTAGGACACACACCGTGAACGGTGGGGAGTGTCGAGGGACGGGGGGACATCGGCGTACGAGGGTAGGACTAGCACCGTGAACGGTGGGGAGTGTCGAGGGTCGGGGTGACATCGGCGTACGAGAGTAGGACACACACCGTGAACGGTGGGGAGTGTTGAGGGACGGGGTGTCATCGGCGTACGAGGGTAGGACACGCACCGTGAACGGTGGGGAGTGTCGAGGGACGGGGGACATCGGTGTACGAGGGTAGGACAGGCACCGCGAACGGTGGGGAGTGTCGAGGGACAGGGGGGACCTCGGCGTACGAGGGTAGGACTAGCACCGTGAACGGTGGGGAGTGTAGAGTGACAGGGGGATCTCGGCGTACAAGGGTAGGACACGCACCGTGAACGGTTGGGAGTGTCGAGGGATGGGGGACCTCGGCGTACGAGGGTAGGACACACACCGTGAACGGTGGGGAGTGTCGAGGGACAGGGGGACCTCAGCGTACGAGGGTGGGACACACACCGTGAACGGTGGGGAGTGTCGGGGGACAGGGGGACACATGTAAAGGACTGTCTGGGGCCCTGAACGGAGGTGAGCGGGCAGGCGAGGTCCCGGAGGACTGATGGATGATTCGCCGGTAAGGAAGGGGACCGGGATCATCCTGGGAACTAGAGAATGGCGACTGCCCCATCAGCAGCCGGACAGAATTCTCAGCAATAGGATTTATGGGCACTTGGAAACCCTTGGCCTAATTGTGGACTGCCAGCTTGGCTCTGTGCGGAGCAAGTCAGGAAAATGATTCGGGGATTGTGAGGAATCGCAAAAGGTCGGTTTGCAGGGGCAGCAGGCTATCAAGAAGGAAAATAGGACGCTGGCCTTCGTTGCTGGAGGGGTCGAATTCAAGAGCAGGGAGGTCATGCTGTAACTATACAGGGTACTGGTGAGGCCGCACCGGGAGTACTGTGTGCAGTTCCGGTCTCCGTACTTGAGGAAGGATATACTGGCTTTGGAGGCAGTGCAGAGGAGGTTCACCGGGCTGATTCCAGGGATGAAGGTGTTAACCTATGAGGAGAAATTGAGTCGCCTGGGACTGTACTCTCTGGAGTTCAGAAGAATGAGAGGGGATCTTATAGAAACAGACAAAATTTTGAAAGGGACAGATAAGATAGATGTAGGAAAGTTGTTTCCATTGGTGGGTGAGACTCGAACTAGGGGTCATTGCCTCAAGGTTCAGGGGAGAAGATTTAGGACGGAGATGGGGAGAAACTGTTTTTCCTAGAGAGTTGTGAATCTGTGGAATTCTCTGCCCAGGGAAGCAGCTGAGGCTTCCTCATTAAATATACTTAAGAAACAGTTAGGTAGGTTTTTACACAGCAAAGTAATTAAGGGTTCTGGGGAAAAGGCAGGTCGATGGAGCTGAGTTTACGGACAGATCGGCCATCATCTCATTGAATGACTGAACAGGATCGATGGGCCGGATGGCCTACTCCTGCCCCTATTTCTTATGTTATGTTCTTAAATCAATTACAGTGTATTGGATAGATTAAAAATCCGTGCAAAAAGCAGAAATAATATATTTATTAAAAAGCGAGGTAGTGGCCAAGGGTTCAGTGTCCATTTCGGAATCGGATGGCAGAGGGGAGGAAGCTGTTCCTGAATCACTGAGTGTGTGTCTTCAGGCTCCTGTACCCCCTCCCTGACGGTAACAGTGAGAAAAGGGCATGCCCTGTGTGCTGGGGATCCTTAATAACAGACGCCGCCTCTCTGAGACACCGCTCCCTGAGGATGTCCTGGGTACTTTGTAGGCTTGGACCCAAGATGGAGCTCTTCACTCATTTCCGACTCTCTGCTCCATCTCTGTCCGCCTCTTCCTCTCTATCGCTTCACCCCATGTCCCTTAAATTCCACTTCCTCCCCCTTGACTCCACTCACTCATTTCCGACTGTCCCCTCCCTCTCCCTGGCCTCCTCTTCAATCCAATCCCCTTCACGCAATCTCCCGCCGTCTTCCCCAACTGCTTACTCATTTCCCACTCTCCCCTCCCTATCCCCCTCACCCCATTTCCCTCAAATCTCACCTCCTCCCTCTCTCCTCCACTTCTTACTCACTTCGCACTCTCCCCTTCCCTTCCCGACGAGGGGGGAGTGTTCATCCGCTGGAGGGGGCAAATAGCGGGAGGGGTGTTGAGGGAATGACAGAGTGTCTGGGGGCACATTGGCTGGGGCTCCCCCTCTCCCGTCTTGTTCCAGAACGAACAAACCCATTTCGAATGGCTCCCAGCCTCCTCCTTGCCCTCCCGGGGGTCCTCGGCCGTCCGGCGCCCCATCGAGAAGGAACCGGGGGGGGGGGCGGGTGTTTGTCAGGATTCCCCTCCCCTCCCTGTGCTCCCCACCCAGTGACAATCACCCCCACCCTCCCCGCAATTCCTCACCACCTCCCGCGACCTCCAGACCCCACCCGCTCACTCCTCCGTCTCTCCCCCCGGCCAACCTCTCTCTTTCTCCTCAGTCTCTCTCTTCCCTCCCCAAGTCTCCTTGACCCGCTCTCAATAGGTGCAGGAGTAGGCCATTCGGCCCTTCTAGCCAGCACCACCATTCTCTGTGATCATGGCTGATCATCCACAATCAGTACCCCGTTCCTGCCCTCTCCCCATATCCCTTAACCCCGCTATCTATAAGAGCTCTATCGAACTCTCTCTTGAAAGCATCCAGAGACTTGGCCTCCACTGCCTTCTGGAGCACAGCATTCCACATATCCACCACTCTCTGGGTGAAAAAGTTTTTCCTCAACTCAGTTCTAAACGGTATGGTGAAGGAACCATGTGTGACGGGTGAGGTGGAAAATCTAGAAAGATGGAAGAAAGCAGCATACATAAAGTTTAGGAAGCAAGGATCACATGGGTCTTTTGAGGAATATAGGGTAGCAAGAAAGGAGTTTAAAAATGGGCTGAGAAGAGCAAGAAGGCGGCATGAGAAGTTCTTGGCGAGAAAAAGTCCTTGGTAAAGGAAAATCCCAAGGCATTCCTCAATTATGTGAAGAATAAAAGGATGACAGGAGAGGAGGTAGGACCGATTAGAGATAAAGATGGGAAGATGTGCCTGGAGGCTGTGGAAGTCAGCGAGCTCCTCAATGAATACTTCTTTTCGGTATTTACCACTGAGAGGGAACTTGATGACGGTGAGGACAATATGAGTGACGTTAATGTTCTGGAGTATGTTGATATTAAGGGAGAGGAGGTGTTGGAGTTGTTAAAATACATTAGGATGGATAAGTCCCCGGGGCCTGACAGATTCTTAAAGTTAGGATCGATGGGAATTTAGAGAATCATGGTCTGATCAGGGACAGCCAGCATGGCTTTGTGAAGGGCAGAACGTGTCT
The DNA here is from genome assembly GCF_030144855.1 of Hypanus sabinus. Lineage (NCBI taxonomy): Eukaryota > Metazoa > Chordata > Chondrichthyes > Myliobatiformes > Dasyatidae > Hypanus > Hypanus sabinus. Next base: position 239,743 of record NW_026781534.1, on the reverse strand, counting down.
AACAAGCCTCATAGAGTTCTTTGAAGAGGTGACCAGGCATATAGAGGAGGGTGGTGCAGTGAATGTAATCTACATGGATTTTAGTAAGGCATTTGACAAGGTTCCTCACTGTCGGCTTATTCAGACAGTCAGATGGCATGGGATCCAGGGAAGTTTGGCCAGTTGGATTCAAAATTGTCTTGCCTGCAGAAGGCAGAGGGTCGTGGTGGAGGGAGTACATTCGGATTGGAGGGTTGTGACTAGTGGTGTCCCACAAGGATCTGTTCTGGTACCTCTATTTTTCGTGATTTTTATTAACGACCTGGTTGCGGGGGTAGAAGAGTGGGTTGGCAAGTTCACAGACGACACAAAGGTTGTTGGTGTTGTAGATAGTGTAGAGGATTGTCGAAGATTGCAGAGAGTCATTGATAGGATGCAGAAGTGGGCTGAAAAGTGGCAGATGGAGTTCAACCCGGAGAAGTGTGAGGTGGTACACTTCCGAAGGCCAAACTCCAAGGCAGAGTACAAAGTAAATGGTAGGATACTTGGTAGTGTGGAGGAGCAGAGGGATCTGAGGGTACATGTCCACAGATCCCTGAAAGTTGACGCAGGTTGAAAGGGTAGTTAAGAAAGCTTATGTGCTGTGAGCTTTCATAAGCCGAGGGATAGAGTTTAAGTGACGTGATTTAATGATGCAGCTCTATAAAAGTCTGGTTAGGCTACACTTGGAGTACTGTGTCCAGTTCTGATCGCCTCAATATAGGAAGGATGTAGAAGCATTGGAAAGTGTACAGAGGACATTTATCAGGATTCTGCCTGGTTTAGAGAGTATGGACTGTGATCAGTGAATAAGGGAGCATGGGCTTTACTCTTTGGAGAGAAGGAGGATGAGAGGAGACATGATAGAGGAGTACAAGATATTAAGAGGAATAGACAGAGTGGACAGCCAGCGCCTCTTCCCCAGGGCACCATTGCTCAGTACAAGAGGACGTGGCTTTAAGTTAAGGGGAGGGAAGTTCAAGGGGGATATTAGAGGAAGGTCTTTTACTCAGAGAGTGGTTGGTGCGTGGAATGCACTGCCTGAGTCAGTGGTGGAGGCAGTTACTCAAGGGAAATTTAAGAGCCTGCTGGACGGTTATATGGAGGAATTTAAGGTGTTGGGTTATATGGAGCGCAGGGTTCAGGTGTCGACAGAACATTCGGATCAGTACTGTGTCTGGTTCTGTTCGCCTCAATATAATAAGAATGTGGAGGCATTTGAAAGGGTACAGAGGTGATTTATCAGGATGCTTCCTCGTTTACAGAGTATGGATTATGACCAGAGATGAAGGGAGCTAGGGCTTTACTCTTTGTAGAGAAGGAGGATGAGAGGAGACATGATAGATGTGTACAAGATATTAAGAGGAAAAGATGGAGTGCATCGCCAACGCCTCTTCCCCAGGGCACCACCTGTCGGCACAAGAGGACATGGCTTTAAAGTAAGGGGAGGGAAGTTCAAGGGGGATATTAGAGGAAGGTTTTTTACTCTGAGTGTGGTTCGTGCGTGGAATGCACTGCCTGAGTCAGTGGTGGAGGCAGATAGACGAGGGAAATTTAAGAAACTGCTGGATAGTTATATCGAGGAATTTAAGGTAGGGGGTTATATGGGAGTCAGTGTTTACGGGTCGATGCACCATTGTGGGCCGAAGGGCCTGTACTGTCCTGAACGATGTTCTGTTCTATGTTCTACATTTCTTTTATTTCGTTCGGGTAGATTCGGATCTCCAGCCCACGGTTTATCAAGCATCCAGACCTTCAATATAATGAAAAACATCCTTACTTCCACTGGCCACCGAGAGGAGTTCCAAGCAATTTCAATCTACCAGAACAAAACAGAAGAAACAGATATATATCGATGTATTCAATCGAAGTAACATGTTTTGAAAATCGTGCAGGCTAATGCTGTACAGCACTCGCATGAAACGTTTATTGCTGATTCTTGGACCGTTCTGAATCTTGATATAAGGTGTGGAAAAATCCCAACATGTAAACACAACCTCAGGGAAACAAACACAAGCATGGCGAGAAGAAGTTTATCACTGAGCTATTGAGCTCTTGATCACTGATACAACCCGCTGACCATAGTCTGGTTGGAAATGAGAAGACGAAAACATATTAACAATGTTCTATTTCCTTGTGTTTTCCAACCAGGGACAGTGTGTAGTTGATCTGCTTTTTGGTAATGCGACATAGCTGGTGACGGAAGTTTATGCAGGGGAATACCTTGCATCTAGTCTTCACAATACCAACACTTTCAAAGATGACATGCGAAAAAAATGGAGTTAAGGCCCATGGATTTCGATCATAATTTGGAGAAAAGCCCTGTACTGATCAGAATGGACCAGGCAATTGTGGAATGGGATTTGCATTTCCTAACAAAGGTCAGTAGGTGAATCGTCTTCAAAAGTGACAATTTGAGAGTCGGTGCAGAACAGGTATGTGCATTTTGCTTCAGTCTTCCCGATGGAAGACACCGAACGTTTGGTGCGGGTTTCGGGTGACTGGGGTCATGAAATGTCTGAGATGACCATTACTAGATGGAGGATTCTTTGGAAACGGAAGGGTCTGAGAGTAGGTAATTAACCTGGACCAGATGGTGTCTACCACAGGGCTCCGATGTGAGTCGCTGACGAGATCGTGGAGGCATTAGTCATGGTCTTTCAAGAATCAGGACGGTCTGGAATGTTTCCGGAAATCTGGAAAATTGCAAATGTCACTTCACACGTCAAGAATGGACAGAATCAGAAGAAAGTAAACTATAGGCTGGGACGAGTGAATGCCGGAAATAAATAAAAACACAAAATGCTGGAAGAATTCAGCAGGCCAGACAGTATCTATGGGAGGAGGTAGTGACGACCCTGAAGAAGGGTTTCGGCCCGAAACGTCGTCACTACCTCCTCCCATAATTGCCGTCTGGCCTGCTGAGTTCTGCCGGCATTTTGTGTTTTTATTTATAGGACATTTAATTTGTCCTCAGTGTTCGGAGAGATGTTGGAGTCGATTATTGAGGATGAGGTCTCAGAGTACTTGGAGTCACGTGATCTGATAGGCTACAGTCAACAAGGTATCCTCAAGGGAAAATCCTGTCTGATAATCTGCTGGAGTTGTTTCAACAAATAACAAACAGGACAGACAAAGGAGAACCGTCGATGTTGTGTACATGGGTTTGCTCCTCCAAGTCTCTCTGACTATGGGGTGGTCTGTAATACAACCCCATTAATGTGGTCATACCTTTCCTGTTCCTCAGCTCCACCCTTATGGCCTCGGTAGACAAGCCCTGTAATCTGTCCTACTTGAGCACTGTTGTAATATTTTCCCTGACAATCAATGTCATACGCCCAACCCACCATCTTCATTCCTCTGCCTCTATCACTTCTGAAACATCTAAACCCTGGAAAATTAAGCTACCAGTCCTGCCCCTCCTGTAGCCATGTTTCACTAATGGCTATAATGTTGTAATTTCATGTGTCAATCAATGCTCTCAGCTCGTCTGCCTTCTCTACAATACTCCTCTCATTGTAAAATAAATACCTCAGATGATTATTACCACCACACACAACCCTTCCAATTGAAGCTTTGCATGAACTGAAACTCTGCCCCCTGAACCAGTTCCTCAGCCACGTGTTTATCCCCCAGAGAATCCAACTCTTGGACTCACTGGCACGTGGCACAGGTAACAATCCTGAGATTGCCCCCCTCGAGGTCCTGCTTTTTAACTTGCTACCAAGCTCTCTACACTCACTCTTCAGGACCTCCTCACTCTTTCTTCCTTCGTCATTGGTACCGATGTGTACCATGACATCTGGCTGATCCCCCTCCCACCTCAGAATGCTGTGCAGGCGATCAGAGACATCCCTGACCATGGCACCCGGGAGGCAACAAACCATCCGGGAGTCTCTGCCGGGTCCACAGAACCTCCTGTCTCTACCTCTAATTATCGAGTCCCCGACCACAACCGCTCTCCCTTCCCCCCTCTCTTCTGCACTGCAGAACCAGACTCAGTACCAGAGATCCGGCTTCCGCAGCTTTTCCCAGGTAACTCATGCTCCCAACAGTATCCAATTCGGTATACATGTTGTTGAGGGGAATGGACACAGGGGAGCCCTGCACCGCCTGCCATTTCCCCTTCCCTCGCCTGACGGTAACCCAATTACCTGTGTGTTGCTCCTTTGGCGTAACGACCTCCCAAAGTCTGCGATCTATAATCTTCTCATTCTCCCAAATGATCCGGAAGTCACTCGACTATTTAAGAAGGGAGGAAGGCAAAAGAAAGGAAATTGTCGGACAGTTAGTCTAACCTCAGTTAGCGGGTGAGCGTTGGAGTCTATGATTATGGTTGAGGTTTCCAGGTACTTGGAGACAAATGATGAAATAAGTCAAAGTCAGCATGGTTTTTGTGATGGGAAATATTGCCTGGCAGATCTCGCCTGACCTGATAGACCCGGGATAATTTCCAAAGTTCAGCATGTTACATGTTCGGCACAGCATTGTGGGCCGAAGGACCAGTAACGTGCTGTAGTTGTTTTTAATGTTTCTATCTTTCTACATGTATAAATCTGTTAGAGTTTATAAGTGGTTGTCACTTATTTGGATTTTCAGAAATAAGTTTATAAGGTGCCACCCATGAGGCTGCAAAACAAAGATACAATTAGATGACATTACAGGAAAGAAACTGGCATGGATAGATGAATGTCTGACAGCCTGGAGGCAGCGGGTGGGAATAAAAGGGGCCTTTTCTGATTGGCTCCAGTGACGTGGTGTCCCTTCTGGGTCAGTATTGGGACGGCTGTATTTCACTTTGTTTGTCAATGTTTTGGATAATGGCTTTTTGGTAAACTTTGCGGATGATGCGAAGATAGGTGGAGGAGTAGGTAGTGGTCAGGAAGCAATGCGATTGTAGCAGGACTTATTCAAATTAGAACAATGGGCAAATGGGCAAAACACCTCTATCATGTCCCCTCTCATCCTCCTTCTCTCCAAAGAATAATACCCAAGCTCCCTTATTTTCTTATCATAATCCATACGCTCTAAACCAGACAGCATCCTGTTAAATCTCCTCTGTACTCTTTCCAATGCTTCCAGAAGGAGGAGCAGAATAAAGGGTGTAAAGGTAATAAGGTAGAAGGGCTAAAGTGTGTGTACTTCAATGCAAGAAGCATCAGCAACAAAGCTGATGAACTGGGAGCTTGGGTACAAACATGGAATTATGATGTATTGGCCATTACGGAGACTTGGCGGGCATCAGGGCAGGAATGGATTCCAAATAATCCTGGATTGCAGTGCTTTCAAAGGGATAGAGAGGGGAGAAAAAGGGGAGGACGGTTGGGATGACGGCTCAGGGATAATATTAAAGCTACCGAAAGGGTGGGTAATGTAGCAGGATCCTCTTTTGAGTCCGTATGGGTGGAAGTCAGGAACAGACAGGGAGCAGTTACTCTACCGGGGGTATTCTACAGGCCACCTGGTAGCAGCAGTGATACCAAGGAGTAGATTGGGAGGCAGATTTTGTAAAGGTGCAAAAAGAACAAGGTTGTTATCATGGGAGACGTTAAATTCCCCAATATTGATTGGCACCTGGTTAGTTCCAAGGGTTTAGATGGGTCAGAGTTTGTGAAGTGTGTCCAGGACGGATTCCTTTCACAGTATGTTGACAGGCCGACTGGGGTAAATGCCGTATAAGATCTAGTGTTAGGTAACGAACCGTGTCAGGTCACAGATCTGTCAGTGGGTGAACATCTGGGGGACAGTGATCACAGATCCCTGACCTTTAGCATTGACATGAAAAAGGGTAGAATCAGAGAGGACAGGAAAATATTTATTTGGGGAAAGGCAAATAATGAGGCTAGAAGGCGAGAACTTGTGGGTGTGAATTGGGATGATGATTTTGCAGGGAAATGTACGACGGGCATGTGGACGATGTTTAAGGATCTCTTGCAGGATGTTAGGGATAAATTTGTCCGGGTGAAAAGATAAAGAACTGTATGGTGAAGGAACCATGTGTTACGGGTGAGGTGGAAAATCTAGTCAGATAGAAGAAAGCAGCATACATAAAGTTTAGGAAGCAAGGATCAGATGGGTCTTTTGAGGAATATAGGGTAGCAAGAAAGGAGTTTAAAAATGGGCTGAGGAGACTAAGAAGGGTGCATGAGAAGGCCTTGGTGAGTAGGGTAAAAGAAAATCCCAAGGCATTCTTCAATTATGTGAAGAATAAAAGGATGACAGAAGCGGAGGTAGGACCGATTAGACATAAAGATGGGAAGATGTGCCTGGAGGCTGTGGAAGTCAGCGAGCTCCTCAATGAATACTTCTGTTCGGTATTTACCACTGAGAGGGAACTTGATGACGGTGAGGACAATATGAGTGACGTTAATGTTCTGGAGTATGTTGATATTAAGGGAGAAGAGGTGTTGGAGTTGTTAAAATACATTAGGATGGATAAGGCCCCGGGGCCTGACAGATTCTTAAAGTTAGGATCCGTGGGCATTTAGAGAATCATGGTCTGATCAGGGACAGCCAGCATGGCTTTGTAAAGGGCAGAACGTGTCTAACAAGCCTCATAGAGTTCTTTGAAGAGGTGACCAGGCATATAGAGGAGGGTGGTGCAGTGGATGTAATCTACATGGATTTTAGTAAGGCATTTGACAAGGTTCCTCACTGTAGGCTTATTCAGACAGTCAGATGGCATGGGATCCAGGGAAGTTTGGCCAGTTGGATTCAAAATTGTCTTGCCTGCAGAAGGCAGAGGGTAGTGGTGGAGGGAGTACATTCGGATTGGAGGGTTGTGACTAGTGGTGTCCCACAAGGATCTGTTCTGGTACCTCGATTTTCCGTGATTTTCATTAACGACCTGGTTGTGGGGGTAGAAGGGAGGGTTGTCAAGTTTGCAGACGACACAAAGGTTGGTGGTGTTGTAGATACTGTAGAAGATTGTCGAAGATTGCAGAGAGCCATTGATAGGATGCAGAAGTGGGCTGAGAAGTGGCAGATGGAGTTCAACCCAGAGAAGTGTGAGGTGGTACACTTTGGAAGGACAAACTCCAAGGCAGAGTACAAAGTAAATGGTAGGATACTTGGTAGTGTGGAGGAGCAGAGTGATCTGGGGGTACATGTCCACAGATCCCTGAAAGTTGACGCAGGTTGAAAGGGTAGTTAAGAAAGCTTATGTGCTGTGAGCTTGCATAAGTCGAGGGATAGAGTTTAAGAGACGTGATGTAATGATTCAGCTCTATAAAAGTCTGGTTAGGCCACACGTGGAGTACTGTGTCCAGTTCTGATCGCCTCAAAAGAGGAAGGATGTGGAAGCATTGGAAAGGGTACAGAGGACATTTATCAGGATTCTGCCTGGTTTACAGAGTATGGATTATGATCAGTGAATAAGGGAGCTAGGGCTTTACTCTTTGGAGAGAAGGAGAATGAGTGGAGACATGATAGAGGAGTACAAGATATTAAGAGGAATAGACAAAGTGTACAGCCAGCATCTCTTCCCCAGGGCACCCCTGCTCGGCACAAGAGGACATGGTTTTAAAGTAAGGGAAGGGAAGTTCAAGGGGGATATTAGAGGAAGGCTTTTTACTCTGAGAGTGGTTGGTGCGTGGAATGCACTGCCTGGGTCAGTGGTGGAGGCAGATAGACTAGGTAAATTTAAGAAACTGCTGGATAGTTATATCGAGGAATTTAAGGTAGGGGGTTATATGGGAGTCAGTGTTGGGGTCGATGCACCATTGTGGGCCGAAGGGCCTGTACTGTCCTGAACGATCCTATGTTGTATGTTTTATGTTTCTTTTATTTCGTTCGGGTAGATTCGGATCTCCACCCCACGGTTTATCAAACATCCAGACCTTCAATATAATCAAAAAAATACTAAATTGCTCTGGCCACCGAGAGGAGTTCTAAACAATTACAATCTACCCGAACAAAATAGAAGAAACAGATATATATCGATGTATTCAATCGGAGTAACATGTTTTGAAAATCGTGCAGGCTAATGCTGTACAGCACTCGCATGAAACGTTTATTGCTGATTCTTGGACCGTTCTGAATCTTGATATAAGGTGTTGAAAAATCCCAACATGTAAACACAACCTCAGGGATACAAACACAAGCATGGCGAGAAGAAGTTTATCACTGAGCTATTGACATCTTGATCACTGATACAACCCGCTGACAATAGTCTGGTTGGAAATGAGAAGACGACAAAATATTAACAATGTTCTATTTCCTTGTGTTTTCCAACCAGGGACAGAGTGTAGTTGATCTGCCTTTCGGTAATGCGACATAGCTGGTGATGGAAGTTTATGCAGGGGAATACCTTGCATCTCGTGTTCACAATAGCAACAGTTTCAAAGATGACATGCGAAAAAAATGGAGTTAAGGCCCTAACAAAGGTCCAGCGATGTGTTCAAAAGTAACAATTTGAGAGTCGGTGCAGAACAGGTATGTGCATTTTGCTTCAGTCTTCCCGATGGAAGACACCGAACGTTTGGTGCGCGTTTTGGATGACAGGGGTCATGAAATGTCTGAGGTGACCATTACTAGATGGAGGATTCTTGGGAACCGGAAGGGTCCGAGATTAGGTAATTAACCTGGACCAGATGGTGTCTACCACAGGGCTCTGATGTGAGTCGCTGAAGAGATCGTGGAGGCATTAGTCATGGTCTTTCAAGAATCAGGACGAACTGGAATGTTTCCGGAAGACTGGAGAATTGCATAAGTCACTTCACACATCAAGAAGGGACAGAATCAGAAGAAGGTAAACTAAAGGCCAGGACGAGTGAATCTGCAGATGCTGAAATTAAGTAAAAGCATAAAATTCTGGCAGAACTCAGCAGGCCAGACAGCAACTACGTGAGGAGGTAGTGACGACCCTGATGAAGGGAATTCGGAGTGCCAGTACTGGTACTGGAGAGTTGTCGCAGCTAGATGTTGTTTAGACCTATGGCAAGTTCAAGCATCGATGTTGGGGACGATTATTGAGGATGAGGTCTCAGAGTACTTGGAGTCACGTAATCAGATAGGCTACAGTCAACAAGGTTTCCTCAAGGGAAAATCCTGTCTGATAATCTGCTGGAGTTGTTTCAACAAATAACAAGCAGGAGAGACAAAGGGGAACCGTCGATGTTGTGTGCATGGATATTCAGAAGGCATTTGACATGGGGCCTCACCTGTGAGGCCACTCAGTCCCAGTAACCCCTAAAGACACCGCCAGCCGATGGGCATCAGGTGCGCCTCCTTGAGCCGCAACAAGCCACGATGATTCACAGGTGCGACTAATTGGGCTCAAGGGCGAAATGAGGGATGGCTACAAGACCCGGAGTCCGTCATCCGCGGACCGGACCAAGACCCGGAATGCGGTCTTCGGACCGGACCATAGCACAGACAAGAGAGGTCCCAGACACATACGTTGATTCAGAACACATCGCTGGAGCAGAGCAGTGTAAAATAATAACAAAATACAGAATAAAGGATCACGGTTACAGAGAAAATGCAGTGCAGGCAGGCAGGCAATTACGTGCCAGGGCCAGAAAGAGGTATATTGTGTGGTCAGGGTTACATCTGATTGTAGTAGCGGACGGTTCAATAATCTGATGACAGTGGTGTAGAAGCAGTCCCTGAGCCCAGTGAGACATGCTTTGCCCTCTTCACTCAGATGGGAGGGGGCAGAGGAGAGAATTTTCGGGGTGGATGGAGATAATTATTTGACGATGCCTGCAGCTTTCCCGCGGCAGGGGGACGTGTAGAAAGAGTTCATGGAGGGTAGGCTCGTTTCGGAGCTGGGCTCAGCTCTTTACACAACACTGTGCAGTTTCTTGCCGCCGTGGGCGGAGCGGTCTATATATTTTTAGACCGGAACCAGGACGTTTCATGAGAACAGGGTAGCAGACATGGTGAACAGGGAAGAACAGAAGACATTAATTGCTTTAACTTGCAGACTACTCTGTGTGATGGTGTGGGACCCTGGGGAATTTGACTAACTGATATGTCCGGACAATGTACTCTTGACTAGTCTCGTATCCGGGGACCTTTGATGAAGCTGGGTGCTTTATCGGAGCAGCAGTGTGTGTCGAAAGAGTTCACGGAGGGGAAGTTGGTTTCGAAACTAGTCTCAGTCTTTTTCCACTGCACTCTGCAGTTTATTGCGTTCATGAGCAAAACAGTCTATATTTTTTTAGTTAGGATCCAGGACGTTTCATGAGAACAGGGTAGTGGGCAAGGTGAACAGGGAAGTCAAAAAGACATTTAATTATTTTCCCTTTGGAAGACTACTGTGCAGATTGTTGTGGACCCAGAGGGGATTGCAGAACAGGTATATCCGGATTGATAGACATACTGGACTCTTGACAAGTCCAGTATCAAGATCCCAGATGGCAGTTCAGTCTGAAAGAAGGTAGAAAGGAACGTCGGGAGAGATGGAGAAGGAATACAGAGGTGAGACTGGGCCGGAGAGGGAAAGATAGGGAGAATAGAAGGGAGAAGGGGGACGGAGATGACAGGTGGCATGAGACCCAGTTAGATTTGTCGGGCTGATTTTTTATGGGGAGGACAGACCACGAATTGGTAGTAGATGAACCATGCAGATGCTTGAACAGGCTAATAACAAGGGCTCACATGGTAGACTGGTCTAGAAGTTGATGTGTAACCCAAGGAGATCTCTCTTTCTAAGTCGTTTGCGGAGGAAATTTCCTCATTGTCCACTACAGTGCAATTTTTACATCATCAGCAAATTTACTGATCCAATTTACCACATTATCATCCAGATCATTCACATAGATGACAAACAACAATGGACCCTGCACTGATCACTGTGGCACACCACTAGTCACAGGCCTCCACTCAGAGAGGCAATCCTCCACTACCACTCTCTGGCTTCTCCCATTGAGCCAATATCTAATCCAATTTACTCCCTCTTCATTTATACCTAGCGACTGAATCTTCCTAACTAACCTCCCATGCGGGACATCGCCAAAGGCCTTACTGAAGTCCATGTAGGCAACAACCACTGCCTTCCCTTCATCCAATTTCCTGGTAACCTCCTCGGAAAACTCAAACAGATTTGTTAAACATGACCTACCACACACCGAGCCACGTTAACTCTCACAAATAAGTGCCTGTCCATCCAAATGCTAATAGTTCATATCTCGGAATTCTCCTTCCAATAATGTTCCTACTACTGACGTCAAACCTATTGGCCTAGAAATTCACGTATTACTTTTACAGACTTTTTTTGAACAACGGAACTACATGAGCTATCCTCCAAATCTCCGGCACCTCAGCCGGAGATACAGACATTTTAAGATTATCTGCCTGGGCCCCTGCAACTTCAGCACCAGACTCCTTCAAGCTCCGAGGAAATACCCTGTTAGGGCCAGAGGATTTATCTACTGGATATGCCTCAAGACAGCAAGTACTTCCTCCAATTCAATCTGTATCGGTTCCATGACCTCAATACTTGCTTGTCTTATTTCCATAGACTCCATACCAGTTTTAATATGATATCTAATATTGTAGATGGAAGCTCTGTATATTGATTTGGAAAACCTTGCTGGACACATTTTCCAAACTCTAACCCGACAAGACCTTGAAGAGTATGGGAATCCCAATCAATATGCGGAAAATTAAAATACCCTACAGTCACAGCATTCCCTCTCCTGCAGTTGTCTGTTATCTCTCCACAGAGTTGCTCCTCCAATTCTCGCTGACTATGGGGTGGTCTGTAATACAACCCCATTAATGTGGTCATACATTTCCTGTTCCTCAGCTCCACCCTTATGGCCTCGGTAGACAAGCCCTGTAATCTGTCCTACTTGAGCACTGTTGTAATATTTTCCCTGACAATCAATGTCATACGCCCAACCCACCATCTTCATTCCTCTGCCTCTATCACTTCTGAAACATCTAAACCCTGGAAAATTAAGCTACCAGTCCTGCCCCTCCTGTAGCCATGTTTCACTAATGGCTATAATGTTGTAATTTCATGTGTCAATCAATGCTCTCAGCTCGTCTGCCTTCTCTACAATACTCCTCGCATTGAAAAAGACACACCTCAGAAGATTATTACCACCACACGCAACTCTTCCAATTGTAACTTTGCATGAACTTTTATACATAATTTATTTTCACCCCCCGCTCCACTATCTCCCCGGTCACTCTGGTTCCCATCCACCTGTAAATCTAGCTTAAGCCCTCCTCAACAGCACTAAGAAACATTCCTGCAAGGATATTGGTTCCCCTGCAGTTCGGGTATAAACCGTCTCTCTTTTACAAGTCCCACTTGTCCCAGAAGAGTCTCAATGATCCTGAAATCTGATACTCTGCCCCCTGAACCAGTTCCTCAGCCACGTGTTCATCCTCCAGAGAATCCAACTCTTGGACTCACTGGCACGTGGCACAGGTAACAATCCTGAGATTGCCACCCTCGAGGTCCTGCTTTTTAACTTGCTACCAAGCTCTCTATACTCACTCTTCAGGACCTCCTCACTCTTTCTTCCTTCGTCATTGGTACCAATGTGTACCATGACATCTGGCTGATCCCCCTCCCACCTCAGAATGCTGTGCAGGCGATCAGAGACATCCCTGACCATGGCACCCGGGAGGCAACAAACCATCCGGGAGTCTCTGTTCCTACCACAGAACCTCCTGTCTGTACCTCTAATTATCGAGTCCTCAACCACTACCGCTCTCCCTTCCCCCCTCCCTTCTGCACTGCAGAACAAGACTCAGTACCAGAGATCCGGCTTCCGCAGCTTTTCCCAGTTAACTCATGGCCCCAACAGTATCCAAATCGGTATACTTGCTGTTGAGGCGAATGGCCACAGGGGAGCCCTGCACCGCCTGCCCTTTCCCCTTCCCTCGCCTGACGGTAACCATAGGCGTAACTACCTCCCTCATTCTCCCGAATGATCCGGAAGTCATCCAGCTCCTGCTCCAGGTCCCTACGAGCTGCAGCTGGACTAACTTCTTGCAGGTGTCGTTGTCTCTCCCACATCCTGCAAGAGGAGCATTCCAACATCCAGCCTGGCATTCTCTCCACTCTTAGCGAACAGAGCAAAACTTACCGGAACCCACCCTGTCCTCTGTCAAAGCTTGTTGAGCTCAAGACGTCCCACTCTGCTCCCTCTCACGCCGCTGCCCGCTGTATACAGTGGTCGCCTGTTTAGACCTTTGGAGCTCTACTGTCTGACGTCACGCGCCTGCGCAGTCCAGCGTTTTTTCCCCCGAGCGGTGAATAAAAATGGTTTTTGTACGAGATTCCTTACTGCTTCACTATCAGCCTGCCGGTCCGATTTAGACAAAAAAACGTTTAAGTTGAAGTTCTAGTTTAAAATCTCCCCAGCAGCTGTAGCAAACCTCCCCATCAGTATATTGGTTCCACTGGGCTCAAGTAAAACCCGTCCTTTTTGTACATGTCACACCTGCCTCAAAGTGGTCCCAATGACCCAGAAACTTGAATCCCCGCTCCCTGCTCCAATCCCTTAGCCACGCATTTATCCTCCATCTTTTCCGATTCCTATACTCACTGTCGTGTGGCACAGGCTGTAATCCTGACATTACTGCACATGAGGACCTACTTCACAACTTCCTTCTTAACTCCCTGTAGTCTGCTTTCAGGACCGCTTCCCTTTTCCTACCTATGTTGTCGGTACGCAATATGTACCACGACATCTGGTTGTTGGAGCCTGGCCAGGTGACTGACCGCTCACTGGATGAACAGTCCTAGAACAGGGTCCAAGTGACAAAGATGGCTTTGTGTCAAAGTGTACGAAGATATTTTGCGAGGGATGTAGTGCTCAGAAAGCAATGCGATTGCAGTCGAACTTAGACAAATTAGAGGAACGTGCATAAAAATGTCCGATGGTATACAGTGTTGTGAAATATTTGATAATACAGTCGGGTAAAAGGAAGAAAAGCGCAGACCATGATCTAAATGGGAACAAAGCTCAAACGCCAGAGGTGCAAAGGGACTTCGGTGTCCTCGTGCCAGACTCCCAGAAGGTCAGGTTACGGATTGAGTCTGTGATAACGAAGACAAATGCAATTTTGGAATTTATTTCAAGGATATTGGAACATAAAAGCAAGGAAATAATGCTGAGCTTTTATGAGACACAAGTCAGGCCGCATTTAGAGTACTGCTATCAGTTTCGGGCCCCATATCTCAGAAGGAGTGTGCTGTCATTGCAGAGAGAAGAGATGAGGTTTACGAGGGTAATTCGGGGAATGAATGGGGTTAACATATGAGGAACGATTGCCAGCTTTGAGTCTGCACAGTGGAATTTAGAAGAATGTGGGAAGGGGATCAGATTGCAACTTACTAAATGATGAAAGGAGCAGGTAAGGTGGATGTGAAGAGGCTGTTTCCTCTTGTGGGAACATCAAGAACTAGAAGTCACAGCCTCAGAACTGCTGAAGGATCTCGGCCTGGAACGTCGACGGTACTCTTTTCCGGAGTTGCTGCCTGGCCTGCTGAGTTCCTCCAGCACTCCGTGTGTGTTCCCTGGATTTCCAGCGTCGGCCTGTTTTCTCTTGTTTGAGAAAACACCACAACCTGAAACAGATGGAAGAATGAAGAGGAAATGAACAGATTACAAAACAGAGTCGGTTAGCGATGCTCTACGGGCAAGGATACAACAGCACTCGCAGACAAACATCTCCGGAATAGCAGCAGGTCCGCTGGTGTTTTATCACATTGAGCATTAATGGTATCTCGGGTGAGTGGTCGGGTGTAGTTACACTGCTAATGTCACCGCTCCACTACGGGAGACATAACGGAGGGTTCAAACACACAGTCCATTTGTTTGCAACTCAGGAACACGAAGGGTGCAATTACGCTGAGGGGTTTGTACTACCCAACCCCTAACAGCCACTGGGATATTGATCTTCAGATTCAGGAAATGTGTAAAATAATGGCGTTGAGTCGGGGTGGGGGGTGTTTCTATTTCCCCAATATAAGCTAGTGGCTTTTTAATGTAAGGAGTTCAGACAGGGCTGAATTGATTAAGCGTATCCAGGAGAGTTTCTGAAATCAACATGCTGACGGTCCAACGGGATGAGAGGACGTACTGGACCTCATGCCAGGTAAAGAGCTTGTCCAGGTGCCTCAAATGTCAATAGACAATAGACAATAGACAATAGGTGCAGAAGTAGACCATTCGGCCCCTCGAGTCTGCACCGCCATTCTGAGATCATGGCTGATCATTCACTATCAATACCCAGTCACTGCCTTGTCCCCATAACCCTTGATTCCCCTATCCATCAGATATCTATCCAGCTCCTTCTTGAAAGCATCCAGAGAATTGGCCTCCACCGTCTTCCGAGGCAGTGCATTCCACACCTCCACAACCCTCTGGGAGAAGAAGCTCTTCCTCAACTCTGTTTTAAATAACTGACCTCTTATTCTCAATCCATGCGGTACTGGACTCTCCCAACATCTGGAACATATTTCCTGCCTCAATCCTATCAAATCCTTTAATTATCTTAAACGTTTCAATCAGATCCCCTCTCAATCTCCTCAATTCCAGCGTGTACAAGCCCAATCTCTCCAATCTCTCTGCGTATGACAGCCCTGCCATCCCAGGAATCAACCTAGTGAATCTACGCTGCACTTCCTCAATTGCCAGAATGTCCTTCCTTAAACCTGGAGACCAAAACTGTACACAATATTCCAGGTGTGGTCTCACCAGGGCCCTGTACAAATGCAAAAGGACATCCTTGCTCTTGTATTCAATTCCCCTTGTAACAAAGGCCACCATTCCATTTGCCCTCTTCACTGCCTGTTGCACTTGCTCATTCACCTTCATTGACTGGTGAACTAGGACTCCTAGGTCTCTTTGAATTTCTCCCTTATCTAACCCGACACCGTTCAGACAATAAAGATGGCTAAGTCAACTGGACCAGGTGGACTACATCCAGAGTCCTGAGACAGATTGCTGAAGAGCTTTGGTCGTCATCTTTCAAGAATCACTTCCCCCGGGCATGGTCCAGAAGGACTGTTAAATCGCAAAGGTCACTCGAGTATTTAAAAAGGGAGGAAGGCAAAAGAAAGGAACCTATCGGCCACCATCTAAACTCAGTTGGTGGGAAAGCGTTGGAGTCTATGATTCTGGTTGAGGTTTCGAGGTACTTAGAGACAAATGCTGAAATAAGTCAAAGTCAGCATGGTTTCTGTGATGGAAAATATTGCCTGGCAGATCTCGCTTGACCTGATAGACCCTGGAAAATTTCCAAAGTAATATATGTTCTGCACAGCATTGTGGGCCAAAAGGCCAGAATTGTGCTGTAGTTTTTTTTATGCTTCTCATTAACGCTAGGTAGGTAAATCAGCTAGATTTCAGGTTTCACGCGTTCAGATTTTCACCACTTCACTCTCAGTCGGGGTCAGGTTCCTGCAGAGACCCCAGTCAGCTCTCGGCGGTCCAAGGGAACAGATTGCATCACAGCCTGAGACAGTTGGAAGAACAAAGAGGAATTGAGCTGATTACACAGCAGTGTCGGGAAAAACAGATGACGGGTAATGTTTCAACACTCTCAGACTGTGGAGTAGGAAGCGTGCAATGAGACTGACAGGAGCCCCGAACAGCCTTCGGGACATTGAGGAACAGATAGACAATCAGATTAAGGAAATCTGTAAATATAAGGGTGTTGTTGACAGGGCAGGGAGGAGCTTGCCCTGGAGGATTAGAGGGGCACTCTGTCGGGGATGACGGTAGACAGAATAGTTCACAATTGCCGGATAGACATCTCCCACAGAAGGAAATGCTCCGAAATGACAGGGTTAGGCAACTGTGGCTGACAGAGGAAGTGAAAGACTGCACAAAAGTCAAGGAAAGGGTGTATAGTGCACAGACGTCTGTGGGAAGTTGGATGATTGGGAACTTTTCCAAAGCAAATAAAAGGCAACTGAAAAGACATAAGATGAGAAAAGACGAAACACGAAGGCTGACTAGCCAATAATATAAAGCATAATGCTAAAGGTGTTTTTGCTCAGTGACGTAAAGGGCTAAAAGGAGGTGGAAGTTGATACTGGGCCACTGAAATGGCGTTGGTGGGCTAATTATAAAATAAGTCAAAGTCAGCATGGTTTCTGTGAAGGAAAATCTTGCCTGACAGATCTGTTCGAGTTCTTCGAGGAAGTAACAAGCAGTATGGACAAACGAGAGGCAGTGGATGTCATTTACTTGGAGATTTCAGAAGGCATTTGATAAGCTGCCACACATGAGGCTGCTGAAGAAGATAAAATCCTATGGCTTTGCAAGAAGGATAGTGGCGTGCTAGAGGAATGCCTGTCAGGCAGGAATTAAAGTGGCCTTTTCCGGTTGGCTGCCAGTGTTCCTCAGGGGTTTGTTTTGGGCTCGCTACTTTTGACATTGTTTGTCAATGATTTCGATCGGAATTGATGGTTTTGTGTCAGGGTTTACTAGGATAGGTTGAGGGGTAACTAGTGCTCAGGAAGCAATGCGATTGCAGGAAAACTTAAACAATTTGGAGGAACGGGCATAAAAGTGTCAGATGTAATGTAGTGCTTGGAAATGTCTGATAGTAACAGGAGCAATGGTGCAGACTATTATGTAAATTGGAAGAAAGCTCAAACATCAGAATTGCAAAGGAAGTTGGGAGTCCTCGTGCAAGACGCCAGAAGATTAATTTACAAGTTGTGTCTGTGATAACGAAGGCAAATGCAATGTTGGCATTTATTTCAAGGGGAATAGAATATAACAGCAAGGAGATAATGCTGAGCTTTTGTAAGACACTAGTCAGGTCGCACGTGGAGTATTGTCAACAGTCTCGGGACCCATGTCTCAGAAGGGATGTGCTGTCATTGGAGACAGTCCACAGTAGGTTCATGCGGATTATTCCGAAAATTAAGGGGTTAACGTATGAGGAGTAGCCGGTACTAATTTCCATGCTTGTAGATTTCCTATAATACTGTGGTCTCTTAACTTGTTAAACGGCCTCGTGTGGCTCCTTGCCAACGGCCTTCTGAAACCCAGGGGCACGGTACCCACCGACTCTCACTTGTCCAGCGTGTTTGCTATTTCTACAAATATTCCCAACAAATTTCTCAGGCAAGATTTTCCCTCGAGGAAACCACGTTGACTACGGCCTATTTTATCATGTGCCTCCAGGTCAACCGAACCGACATCCTGCACAATCGACTCCAACATCTTCCCAGCCACCATGCTACCATACATATTCTCGCCTCTCTTTTATTACTTTATAACTCGGAAGAAATGTTTTGCTACCTTCTTTTATGCAATTAGCTAGTTTATAATTGCATTCCATCTATTCGTTCTTTTTGACTTTTAGGAACACGAATGCGTCTAATGGCGACTCCTTTGCTTCTATCTTCGGAAACAGCTCTATTTATATCTCTGATATCTCTTTCTTTTTTCCTTGACTAGTTTCTTTAGAAGACCCCGACCTGGAGTTACACGCTGACTTTGATTCCTTGCGGGGCCTCACGACCGGCCGCTTCCCGACATGCCAAGGGTGCGGCCTAGAAGACGAGTGCGCCTTCGGTGTGCCGGAATTTCCTGGCTCTGGAGACGGCCAGATTCCAGGCCGGTGACGCCGCCTGCTGGGTCGAGGAACACGAAAGATCGTCAGCAGCGAGCAGGCTGCTGGCTGTGCACCCTGGGACCCGAGCTCGGAAAAAACAAAACGACGCAACAGACTTTTAACACCACAGATTGGCGAGCTGCTTTGTTGATTCTCCCCTCTCGCTGGGAAACCGAGATGTCACTTTCTCCCTTGTTCGTGAGAGAGAGAGAGAGCCTGTGGTATGTAGAATACCGGGTGAAAGGGTAGTCTTAGAAGAACATAGAACATAGAATAGTACAGCACATTACAGGCCGTTCGGCCCACAATGTTGTGCCGACGCACAAACCCTGCCTCCCATATAACCCCCCCCCACTTTAAATTCCTCCATATACCTGTCTAGTAGTCTCTTAAACTTCACTAGAGTATCTGCCTCCACCACTGACTCAGGCAGTGCATTCCACACCAACCAATAAAAAACCTTCCTCTAATATCCCCCTTGAACTTCCCACAACTTACCTTAAAGCCATGCCCTCTTGTATTCAGCAGTGGTGACCTGGAGAAGAGGCGCTGGCTGTCCACTCTGTCTATTCCTCTTAATATCTTTTACACCTGTATCATGTCTCCTCTTATCCTCCATCTCTCCAAAGAGTAAAGCCCTAGCTCCCCTAATCTCTGATCATAATCCAGACTCTCTAAACCAGGCAGCATCCTGGTAAATCTCCTCTGTACCTTTTCCAATCCCTCTGCTATCTAGTCTGGTTCCATACACATTTTTTGAGGATGTGACTAAGCACATTGACGAAGGAAGAGCAATAGATGTAGTGTATATGAATTTCAGCAAGGCATTTGATAAGGAACCCCATGGAAGGCTTATTGAGAAAGTAAGGAGGCATGGGATCCAAGGGAACATTGTTTTATGGATCCAGAACTAACTTTCCCACAGAAAGCAAAGAGTGGTTCTAGACGGATCACAATCTGCATTGAAGTCGGGCTCCAGAGGTGTACCTCAGGGATCTGTTCTAGAACCCTTACTCTCCGTATAGTACTAATGGGGAAGACTCTTGGCAGTGTGGAGGATCGGAGGGATCTTGGGTTCGAGTCCATAGGACACTCAAAGCTGCTACGCAGGATGACTCTGTGATTAAGAAGGCATACGGTGCATTGGCCTTTGTCAATCATGGGATTGTGTTTTGGAGCCGAGAGGTAATTTTGCAACTTTAAGAGGACCCTGGTCAGACCCCTCTTGGAGAACTGTGCTCAGTTCTGGTCGCCGTGCAACAGGACGGGTGTGGAGAGCATAGAGAGGGCGCAGAGAAGATTTAACAAGGATGTTGCCTGGATTGGGGATCATGCCTTATGAGAATAGATTAAATGAGCTCGGCCACTTCTCCTTGGAGCGACGGGGGATGAGAGGTGACCTGATAGAGGTGTATAAGATAATGAGAGGCATTGATCCTGTGTATAGTCAGAGGCTTTTTTCCCAGGGGTGAAATTGCCAGCACGAGAGAACACAGTTTTAAGCTTCTTGGAAGTAGGTACAGAAGATGTAGGGATATTCTCATCGCAAAGTATAAGACGTATGCTAAAGGGGGATATCGCGACCATAGCTGACAAGAGAAGTTAAAGCCAACATTTAGCAAAGTGTAATCATAAAAGTAGTGAAAATTTAGAGGATTGTGAAGGTTTGAGAAACCAACCGAAGAAGGAAAAAGCGGAATATGAAGCTAGCCAATAATATTAAAGAGGACACCGAAATTTTCTTCAGATATATAAAACATAAAAATGAGGCTGCAACACATATTGGACTGCTAAAATAACGTGAGGGAGATGTGATGGGGACAAGGAAATGGCGGAAAAATCTGAATAGTTATTTTGCGTCAATGTTAACTGCAGAACAGTCTGCTGTAAGTTCGAGAGTGTCAGGAGGAAGAAGAATGTGAAGTTGCCATTACCGGGGAGAGGGTACTTGGGACATTGAACGGTCACCAGGCAAGAAGATAGACATCCCAGTGTTCTGAAAGTGGAGGTGGAAGAGATGTTGGAGGCATTAATAATGCTATTTCAAGAATCAATTGATCCTGGCATGTTCTTGTTGGAATAGAAAATTACAAATGCTACTCCACTCTTCAAGAGGGGAGGGAGGTAGAAGGAAGAAAATTACAGGCCAGTTAGTCTGACCACAGTGTTTGGACTTGGTTGCGAAGTAGATGGTTTCAGTGTACCCGGCGGAACATGATGTAATAGGTCGCTGACAGCACGGTTTCCTTGGGGGAAATTTTTGCCTGACATATCTGTTGGAATTATTTGAAGAAATAACAAGCATGTTAGAGACTGGGGAATCGGTGGATGTTGTTTAGTCAAATCAAGTCAAGTCGCTTTTTCTTGTCGTTTCGACCATAAGCTGCTGGTACAGTACACAGTGAAAACGAAACAACGTTCCTCCAGGACCCTGGTGTTACATGAAACAACACAAAACTACACTAGACTATGTGAGACAGCACAAGGCTACACCAGACTACGTAAAGCAATATAAAAGTTGCACCAGACTACAGATCTACACAGGACTACATAAAGTGCACAAAACAGTGCAGGGCAGTACAATAATTAATAAACAAGACAATAGGCACAGTAGAGGACAAATTTCAATATAATAATAAATGATGAAGGTGTCAGGCCAGGCTCTGGGTATTGAGGAGTCTGACGGCTTGGGGGAAGAAACTATTACATAGTCTGGTTGTGAGAGCCCGAATGCTTCAGTACCTTTTCCCAGACGGCAGGAGGGAGAAGAGTTTGTATGAGGGGTGCGTGGGGTCCTTCATGATGCTGTTTGCTTTGCGGATGCAGCTTGTGGTGTAAATCTCCGTGATGGCGGGAAGAGAGACCACAATGGTCTTCTCAGCTGACCTCACTATCCGCTGCAGGGTCTTGCGATCTGAGATGGTGCAATTTCCGAACCAGGCAGTGGTGCAGCTGCTCAGGATGCTCCCTATACAACCCCTGAAGAATGTGATAAGGATGGGGGTTGGAAGATGGACTTTCCTCAGCCTTCGCAAAAAGTAGAGACGCTGCTGGACTTTCTTTGCTGTGGAGCTGGTGCTTAACAAGTTAAGACCTGATGATATTACAGGAAAGATACTGGCATGGAAAAAACATTGGCTGTTTGCGGAGTCAAGAGATATGGGGAGAAGGCTGCAACGGGGTACTGATTGTATATGATCAGCCATGATCACAGTGAATGGCGGTGCTGGCTAGAAGGGCCGAATGGCCTACTCCTGCACCTATTGTCTATTGTCTATTGATTGGCAGCCAAAGAGTGGGAAGTAAGGGAACTTTTTTTGGTTGGCTCCTGGTGACTAGTGCTGTTCCACAGGGGTCTGTGCTGTGACTGATTCTTTTTACGTTATATGTTAATGATTTGGATGATGGAATCGATAGCTTTTTTGCAAACTTTACAGAGTCATAGAGATAAACGACATACAGTCATGCCCTTCGGCCCATCTAGTCCATTCACAGCTGGATCATAGACTTCCAGAAGCCTCCTGTCCACTCCTGCTCGCAGTTCATTCCACACTCTCACGACCTTCTGAGTGAAGACTTTCCCCCTCATGTTCCCCTTAAACTTCTCACCCTTCACCCTTGATCCTTGATCTCTGCTTGCAGTCTCACCCAACCACCGTGGATAAAGCCAGTAAACCTCTATCAAATCCCCTCTCAATCTTCTACCTTCTAAATAGTGCAGTCCTACCTCATTCAATGTTTCCTGAAAACCCGGGTCCAAGTCAAACCCCACTTGGAGTAATGTGCTCAGTTCTGGTCACCTCACTACTGGAAGGAGGAGGAAGCCGTAGAATGGGTGCAGAGGAGATTTACAAGGGTGTTGCCTGGATTGGGGAGCAGGCCTTATGAGAATAGATTGAGTGAACTCGGCCTTTTCTCCTCGGAGCGACGGGGGATGAGACGTGACCTGATAGAGGTGTATAAGATGATGAGAGGCAATGATCGTGTGGATAGTCAGAGGCTTTTTCCCCAGGGTTGAAATGGTTAACACAAAAAGGCAGTTTCAAGGTGCTTGGAAGTCGGTACAGAGGAGATGTCAGGGGTAAGTTTTTTACTCAGAGAGTGGTGAGTGCGTGGAATGGGCTACCGGCATCGGTGGTGGAGACAGATACGATAGGGTCTTTTAAGAGGCTTTTAGATAGGTACATGGAGCACAGTTAAATAGAAGGCTATAGGTAAGCCTGGTAAATTCTGAGGTGGGGAGATATAGGGCACAATTTTTGGGCCGAATGGCCTGTATTGCGCTGTAGGTTTTCTATATTTCTATGTTTCGATGTTTCTATAGCTGAGCGGGGGAGGGAGCTGTCGGGGAGGGGCCGGGTCTTTAAAAGCAGCCCTGACAGGTAGCGAGACAGCGAGTGAGAGAGAGAGAGAGAGAGAGAGAGAGAGAGAGAGAGAGAGAGAGAGAGAGAGAGAGAGAGAGAGAGAGAGAGAGAGAGAGAGAGAGAGAGAGAATCAGCGAACGAACGGGTGCAATAGAAACAGAGATGGCTCTAGTGTGGACAGGTGAACAGACGGCCACGTCAAACGTCCAGAAGATCGCAAATGCGGTGAGTTCCAAAATCTTTCAGAACCCTTAAACTACCCTCCTCGGGTACATATGTGCGAGAGAAGGGTAGAGATGTAAAGTATGGAAACGGCAGTGGAAGACCATTTGCAGAAGGGAGAGGAGAGGATTTAGTAAAGGACAGGGAGGATAATGGTGACAGCAACAGGACAGAGGCTGGATGAAGGAGGAGAGTGCGGGAAAAGTGTGAGGGGGCTATATATGGGAGAGGATAGGGGAGGGCGTCGGTACCGGGGAGGGGAGGGAGGTAGAGGGAGACGGAGGGGTTGTTGGGAAGGGAGGGGGACGAAAGTGGGAAGGAAGGAGGAGGAGGAGGGTTTGGATTAGGCTGCAGGAGGAAAGTTGGAGAAGGAAACGGAATGCGAGGGGCAGGAACAGTAGGAGAAAGGGAGGTGGAAGGAGGAAGAGCCAGGAGTGGAGAGAGCGAGAAATAGCAAGTATAGTGCATGGAGTAAAATTAGATATAACATATAGAGAAGCTTTGAGCAAAGAGAAGTAGAATAAAGAGAATAAAGGTCGTAATGTAGAAGGGCTAAAGTGTGTGTACTTCAATGCAAGAAGCTTCAGGAACAAAGGTGATGAACTGAGAGCTTGGATACGTACATGGAATTATGATGTAGTGGCCATTACAGAGACTTGTCTGGCACCAGGGCAGGAATGGATTCTCAGCCAGGAGTAGAGAGAGGGAGAAATAGCAAAAGGGGGGAATAGCGAGATAATTGGAGACGAGAGAGAGAGAGAGAGAGAGAGAGAGAGAGAGAGACAGACGGACGGGGAGGGAGAGGAACGGGATAGATCAGGGGAAGTAGGGAGAGGTGGGAGGGTGGAGAAAGAGTAGTGGGAGATGGGAGAGAGAGAGAGACAGGGATACGGAGAGAAGGAGCAGGGAAAATAGAGAAAAGCGAGAGATAGAGTGCGAGTCCAGAAAGGGGAGGGAGGGCAGGGGAATTTTCGAGCGCGTAGAGGGAAGGAGAAGGAAAGAGCGGGAAGTGGAGAGAGAGAGACGAATGAAAGTTGTAAGTTCCTGCAGACGAATTGGAGAGAAGGTAGACGGATAGATATGGGGAGTGGGGAAGAGCGAGAGCGAGACGGGAAAAGTGTGAGAAAGGGCAGGGAATGTGGAATAAGGGAACAGAGAGTGAAACGAAGGAGGTGTTGGCTGGGGCAGGGAAAGTGGAGAAAGATCAGTGACGGAGCGACGCGAAAGAGGAAAGAGGAAATGCCCGGATAGGGTAAAGAGTATTGAGGCACACAGAAAGGGGGATAAGAGCTGTGGAGGAGGAGAGGGGGGAAGAGGGAGACGGTGAGTGTGGGTGAAAGAGCCGGGGAGGCGGAGAGAGGGGGGAAGAGAGTGACGGATTGAGGATTAAATGACAGTTTGGAGAGAGTCGAGGGAGAGTGAGGATGAAGGGTACGATGTGAAAAGCGTGCGTCGGAGCGAACAAAAGCGGGGAAATGGAGAGAGGGGTGAGAGAGAAAAAATGATACCGCCACTCGGTTCCAGACACCCTTCCTCGTCCCGCTCTGTCCTCTCCGGGAGTTTCAGATATTTCTGTTGTTCCTACCCAGGTGAAATCCGATGTGCAGAATCACATCAGCCACACAGTGGTTACATACATAGCGAAAAAGTATCGTGAACAGGACCAGTCTGCCATCCTGGGAAAATTTTACCTGATCAAGGTCGAGAAGGGGGCAGGGCTGGGACGGGAATGGAGTCTGGAAGGGGTGGGAGGGGAAATGAGACTGGGAGGGGGTGGGAGAGGAATGGAGACCAGGAGGGGTGGGAGGGAAATGGAGACCTGGAGGGGTGGGAGGGGAATAGAGACAGGGAGGGGGGAGAGAAATGGAAATCGGGAGGGGTGGGAGGGAAATGGAGACCAGGAGGGATGGGAGGGGAATAGAGACAGGGAGGGGGGAGAGAAATGGAAATCGGGAGGGGTGGGAGGGAAATGGAGACCGGGAGAGGGTGGGAGGGAAATGGAGACCGGGAGGGATGGGAGGGAAATAGAGACAGGGAGGGGGGAGAGAAATGGAAATCGGGAGGGGTGGGAGGGAAATGGAGACCGGGAGAGGGTGGGAGGGAAATGGAGACCGGGAGGTGGTGTGAGGGGAATAGAGACAGGGATGTGATGTGAGGGGAATAGAGACAGGGAGGGGGGAGAGAAATGGAGACCGGGGTGGGGTGGGAGGGGAATGGAGACCGGGAGAGGGTGGGAGGGAAATGGAGACCGGGAGGGGTGGGAGGGAAATGGAGACCGGGATGTGTGGGAGGGAAATGGAGACCGGGATAGGGTGGGAGGGAATTGGAGACCGGGATAGGGTGGGAGGGAAATGGAGACCGGGAGGTGGTGGGAGGGGAATGGAGACCGGGAGAGGGTGGGAGGGAAATGGAGACCGGGAGGGGTGGGAGGGAAATGGAGACCGGGAGGTGGTGTGAGTGGAACAGAGACAGGGAGGGGGGAGAGAAATGGAGATCGGGAGGGGTGGGAGGGGAATGGAGTCCGGGAGAGGGTGGGAGGGAAATGGAGACCGGGAGGGGTGGGAGGGAAATGGAGACAGGGATGTGATGTGAGGGGAATAGAGACAGGGAGGGGGGAGAGAAATGGAGACCGGGAGGGGGTGGGAGGGGAATGGAGACCGGGAGGGGTGGGAGGGGAATGGAGACCGGCAGGGGGTGGGAGTGGAATGGAGACCGGGAGAGGGTGGGAGGGGAATGGAGACCGGGAGGGGTGGGAGGGAAATGGAGACAGGGATGTGATGTGTGGGGAATAGAGACAGGGAGGGGGGAGAGAAATGGAGACCGGGAGGGGGTGGGAGGGGAATGGAGACGGGGAGGGGTGGGAGGGGAGAGGTGTACGGGAGGTTAGGATTAACAAAGACGGGAAGAGTGCAAGGCTGGGAGTGTAAATGGAGACCAGGATGGCTTGGCGGGGAGAGGTGTAGTGGAGGTGATCGAATGGGGTAGGTCTGTAGGGGTGGAAGGGGGCGACAGAGACGGTGAGGTGTGTAGGGAAGAGTGGAAGTGCCGCAGACGGGGAGAGGCGTAGGGGTGGGATGGGTGACGGGAACGGGGAGAGAGGGTTGACGGAGACGAGAGGGGTGTAGGGGAGGGAGAGGGTGATGGAGACAGGGATGGATGTATGGGGGAGGGGCGATGGAGACGGGGGTGCAGGGGAGAGAGTGGTGATAGAGACGGGGTGTGTAGGGGAGGAGGGGCGATGGAGACGGAGGGTGTAGGGGAGGGAGGGTTGACGCAGACGGGGAGCGGTGTAGGGGAGGGAGAGGTTGATGGAGACAGGCAGGGATGAAGTCAAGGAAGGTGGTGACGGGGACAGGGAGGGGTGTAGGGGAGGGAGGGAGTGACGGAGACGGGGAGGGGTGTAGGGGAGGGATGGGGTGACTGAGACTGGGAGGGGGTAGGGGAAGGAGGGGTGATAGAGAAGGGGTGGGGTTGTAGGCGAGGGAGGGGTGATGGTGACAGGGAGTTGTGTAGCGGACCGAGGGACGATGGAGACGTGGGAGACGTGGTACGATGGAGACGGGGAGGAGATCAGCGAGGGATGAAGTGGCGGGGATGTGGAGGGAGGGCTGGCGAGAGCGCGGATCACGGAGGTGGCAGTGGGAAGGAGGTGTTAGCGGACGGGACTCCCATGACTAACCGAGTGACCCTCCCCACAGATTGAAATTGACACCAACAACTTCGTCCACGTGGAGGTGTTCGTTCCCAGAGACTACCCGGGCTCTCAGCCAGTTCTGCTGTCGGTTGTGGAAAACATCAGGATGAGCGATCCGCTGGATCCCTTGGTCTGAGAAACGAGAGTTTCCTGACCGATGCCAACCCATCGCTGTGCTTGCGGCCCACCCCTCGGGAATATTCCCCTCCCTCCCCAACTCACCGACACGTCCCGCGCTCCCGGAATACCAGCAGACCCACCTCTCCAGCTCGCTGAGGCTACCTGAACCGTCAGCTGTTCGACGCACAAGCGTTTCGCCAATAAAACGCATTGATCCGTTTGGTCGTCTGGTCGTCTTTAACCATCCCCTCTTTCTGATGCTTGGGGCGGGGGCAACGCTGCGGGGCAGTTAGTGCGGATGTGTGAGGGAGAGGGGGAGCTGGACGTATGCGGGCCGCTGAACTACAGTCTGACGGAGATCCAATCGGAGGGAGGCGGTCACGGAGACAAGGGGAGGGGGCGTGGTTCGAGGTGGAGTGTGGAGGGGAATCACTGCGAGGTGTGGATGGTGTCAGTGGGATGAGAGGGCGGGGTGTGTGAGGTGGGCGGGATGAGAGGAAATAGAGGGCGGGGTTCGTGGGAGGAGGGGGCGCGTTAGGGTCGAGGGGCGGGGTTTGCGGGAGGAGAGGTCGGAGACAGTGGTTAGAGGGGGCGAGTGGAGAGAGCGGTTCGTGTTGTACAATCTGCGACAGGGAGCGCGTAAGAGGGACACTTTTCAATCGGGGCGGCGATCGAGATTTTCAAAGCCAGAGTTTCGGGGCAATTCACGAAGAAGAGCTCCGACCAGCGACCAGCCGGCCTCTGGGATTGGTTAGCTGGAACAAGTTAAAGGAAGGCTGTGCCAAGCGCGGCGGCGGTCGTTTGCGTGGTGTTAGGTACACGCAACCCTGGGGAGAGTACCTGTTACATGCTCGCAACCCTGTAAAACTATCAGCAGCAATTGGACGCACTTTATTTTGCGGTTAACAGTCACTATTTTATTAGTAACTGCTAAATATAGTAAATTAAGCAGGTAATCAAAGGTTAGCAGCATTATGCGTACATAGGAGTACAGATAAAGTTCGCCAAACAAAGACAAGCTCAGCTGGGAATAGTTACAGTCTTACGGTGGGATGTTAGAAAGTTCGGTTCAGTTCCAATGCAGAGCTGATTCTGTTGTGTTGAGGGAGATATTTGTAACCCAAGGCGAAACCCACGACAGGGGGAACGCCAGTAAACAGGTGTCGTCGATCTTCCCGCTGTCCTGCGAATCCTCGCACGCAGCTTCACCAACAGTAGCTGATCAAAGGGGGACCCGAGTTCAACCCGGGGAAGTGTGAGGTGTGCAGTTCGGAAAGACAAACTCCAAGGCAGAGTACAAAGTAAATGGCGGGCTACCAGGTAGTGTGGAGAAGCGGCAGGGGACATGTCCGCAGATCCCTGAAAGTTACCTCCCAGGTAGACAGGGTAGTTAAGAAAGCTTATGGGATGTTGGCAATGGAACAACTTTGTTACCGTCGGTTCGTTGCTCTATTATCAATAATTATAACTCAAACATTCCGACTAAACAGACCATTACCTCAGCAGTTATCCACAAAAAAACCACTTCATTATAGCGCTGCAGAGAAGCCATTTTATATATGCAGTTAACATACAGTTAATAATGAGGACCCTACCATCGTTTACCCCTCCCCGTGCTACACGTTCCTCACCCTCACCCGCGGAGGCATTCCCACGCCACTCCGCATTATTCTTTTTGGAGTGGCTTTTGACTGTCAATTTCTGACGGCAGTTTTGTGTCACTTATGAGTTCTTGTTCTGCTTGGCCGTTCTTGATTGGAGTTCCGACCGAGTCTTTAGTTCTGCCCGTTGCGCTGAGGTAACGGGAACCACGCTTCCTGATGTCAGTATTTCACGTCCGGGAACAGCAGCCCACTCCAGCCATCGGAATTGCCTTTCCAATCATTGAGGGACCATCAGCTTTGCAGAATCAAATCCCTGGCAGAAGAAGAAACTGCCATAGGTTTGGTCCGCAACCCCGGGAGAATCTGTGATGCGGCGTCAAAGGACGGGTTAATGCTGCCCCCTACTGTTCGTGCAGGGAGAGAGCAAGTGATATTGTGTTAGACTGTAGATTTCTGCAACATACATGGACACAGGGTCTTAGACTATATTTTCCTGTGTGACTTCCATCATGTGTTTATCGTTAACATCTCGGATAAATAGTTTATTTGTAGCAGCGAATCTTAACTCAGGTGCAGAAAATGACAGTTTTGATGTTTGAAACACTTTCAGTTCTTCATTTACAGCCACAGAGTCGGCTGAGCACTGAAAGTCTCTCAGGAGATTGCCAATCATCTAGCCAATTGCTGTTAGAACTGCCACCACTGGTGTTAGCTTGTTAATACATTGATTGACAATAGTTTCACCTTCAATCCTGGGCGTGTTCTCTCTCTTGGTCTGTATTCAAGCAAGGTGTGTCACGTTTGTTAGTCTTATTGTATTATCGCTGTCCTCCTCACCTGACGCGCTAGGGGTCGCTGTAGTGCCCACGTCATGTCTGGACTGCAATTCCTCTGAGTTCGGATGGTGTCACTGTCTCGGGAGGCTGCCCAAGTGTG
Organism: Hypanus sabinus; assembly: GCF_030144855.1. Classification (NCBI taxonomy): domain Eukaryota; kingdom Metazoa; phylum Chordata; class Chondrichthyes; order Myliobatiformes; family Dasyatidae; genus Hypanus; species Hypanus sabinus. Next base: position 210,236 of record NW_026781534.1, on the reverse strand, counting down.
GGCTGAAATAATTCGGAATTTCGGACGGGACCGGCGACGGGGGAGGGGGCGGGGTCGGGTGATTCCCAGGCTGGAGCTTCAAAGTGGTGTCACTATAAGCGTCACCGGCAGGACCCCGCCCCTTTGAAGTTCCTGCTCAGTTTTCTTTTCACAATCATTCAGTTTGCTTCGGAGCTCCGCACAGTTCACTTCGATTGAATTGTAATCATAATGTTTGTCTTTTGCTCGTTCGGTGAATGCAGCGACCTGCTCTCTGGGCTCTGTACTGGCTCAATGCTGCTGGTTCTGCAGCGCGTCGCGGGCTTTTGCGCTCCTTTCCCAACCGATCAGTAAACGTCTGTACTCGCCTTTTCATCTGCCCACTGTTGATGAAACTGACCTCACGGTCTTATCTCCAAATTACATATTCCCGGTTTTCACTCACCCTCAGGAATTCTCTGGATTTCAGCCTATTCTTAATAACCTTACAATGGCGGCATTTCTGTCTGATGCTTTCATTAATTTTTATAAAACTGAGACGATGGTTAGACGGGGTTCTTTTTTTCAACCTTTTTCCGAAAAATATATATTCCATTTTTATGTACTACGATCAGATTTTCTTTTTCTTCAGCTTTATTAATTGTCTACATATTAATCTGTTGATGTTTTGTAACATTTTACAGCTGTAGAAGATCATGTACCAATGAAAAGATTCTAAAAATGAAAATGATTTATTCAGGTGGGAGCTCTTAGTACGTTTCACAGATTTGGTTATTGTTTTAATTCGATCTTATTTTTAACTACTTTTATTACGTTTACCGCGATCTCGTACTCAGATAGGATCTATGGGCATTTAGAGTATCATGGTCTGATCAGGGACAGTCAGCATGGCTTTGTGAAGGGCAGATCGTGTCGAACAAGCCTGATAGAGTTCTTTGAGGAGGTTACCAGGCATAAAGATGAGGATAGTGCAGTGGATGTGATCTATTTGGATTTTAATAAGGAATTTGACAAGGTTCCACTCGTGAGGCTTATTCAGAAAGTCAGAAGGCCATGGGACCCAGGGAAGTTTGGCCAGGTGGATTCAGTGGTGTCCCGCAAGGATATGTTCTGGGACCTCTACTTTTTGTGATTTTTATTAACGACCTGGATGTGGGGGTAGAAGTGTGGGCTGGCAATTTGCAGACGGCACAAATGTTGGTGTTGTTGTAGATAGTGTAGAGGATTGTCGAAGATTGCAGAGAGACATTGATAGGATGCAGAAGTGGGCTGAGAAGTGGCAGATGGAGTTCAACCCGGGAAAGTGTGAGGTGGTACACTTTGGAAGAACAAACTCCAAGGCAGAGTAAAAAAAAAATGGCAGGATACTTGGTAGTTTGGAGGAGCAGAGGGATCTGGGTGTGCATGTCCACAGATCACTGAAAGTTGCCTCACAGGTAGATAGAGTAGTTAAGAAAGCTTATGGGGTGTTAGCTTTCATAAGTCGAGGGATAGAGTTTAGATGACGCGGTGTAATGATGCAGCTGTCTTAAACTCTGGTTACGCTACACTTGGAGTACTGTTTCGAGTTCTGATTGCCTCGCTATAGGAAGGATGTGGAAGCATTGGAAAGGGGACTTAACAAGATGCTGCCTTGTTTGGTGTATGGATTAACAAGATGCTGCCTTGTTTGGTGTATGGATTATGATCAGAGATGAAGGGAGCTAGGACTTTATTCTTTGGAGAGAAGGCGGATGAGCGGAGACATGACAGAGGTGTAGAAGATATTACGAGGAAGAGACAGAGTGGACAGCCAGCGCCTCTTCCCCAGGGCACCACTGCTCAGTACAAGAGAATATGGCTTTAAGGTAAGGGGAGGGAAGTTCAAGGGGGATATTAGAGGCATGTTTTTCACTCAGTGTGTGTTTGGTGCGTGAAGTGCACTGCCTGAGTCAGTGGTGGAGGCAGATACACGAGTGAAGTTTAAGAGAATACTAGACAGGTATATGGAGGAATTTAAGGTGGGGGGTGGTTATATGGGAGGCAGGGTTTGAGGGTCGGCACAACACTGTGGGCCGAAGGGTCTGTAATGTGCTGTACTATTCTATGTTTTATGTTCTAGTAACCTACCAACCGTTGGGAGAACGACGCGGTCGCCGGGGAACGTACATGCTCCTTGCAATCAGCGGTCGGAGTTGAACCCGTGTTGGTTGTGTAGTAAAGAAGCTGTGAAAACCACCGATTCTCACAGGTTATTTCAAATGAGGAAGGCAATTATTATCGCCCGTTTCAAGTCCTTAGATTGTCACAGTCACCCTAACCGACCATGCCAAAGTGTATTCTAACGGCAGATGATGCTTTTAATCCAAATCTCTTTCTTTTCTTTTGTAATTTATTTTTTTATTGAAGTTCATCATCAAACATGTCCATAAGATGTATTTCAGACATTGTACATTTATATCATATAATCATATATATCACAAATCTCCACATTGTATTATCTGAGGTATACACTTATGGAAAAGAGTGGAAAGAAAAAACTAGAAAAATGAAAACAAAACTTCATACAAGTATGGAATAATCTTTTTTTTATACAATATGTTCATTAATGTGTGAGAATATAATCAGTCATATGAGGCATTATGTAGTTAAACCGTTTTTCCCAGTATGAATCAAATTGTTCCAGCTTATAATTAACAGGTGCTGTTATCTTCTTCATTTTGGAAATGTCCATTGTAATTTCCATCCATGTATTTAAAGTTAGGCTCTCCTGTGCTAACCATTTCCTAGTAAAAGTCTTTTTACCAGCCACCTAAAGGATATTCATTAAGTATTTATCTCTTTTCAAACATTCTTGAGGTATATACCCAAAATATATGGTCTTACTCTCTAAGGGTATTAAAGATGTCTTGTAGGGCATTGTGTATTCCCCTCCAATAGTCTTTGATATCAGGGCTGTCCCAAAAAATATGATAATGATTTGCATTTTGATTTCCACAATTTCTCCAGCAAACAGGGAGGTTACAATCATAATGGGAGTTCTGAGAATGTGTAATAACATATCTTAATTAAATAAGATATCAAGTTTTTCCATCCGAACTCCCTCCATTTCTGTGAACTGATACACTTCCATTGATATCTCCATATTATTGTCCATTCTTCCTCAGATATAATTATCCCTCCTCCCTTCTCCCATTTTGTTTTAATGTATGAAGTCGAATGTGTGTTAACATTTGACAAATCCTTATACATGCATGAAATGATTCTACTCCCGTTATCTGAATTATACCCCGCGATGTGCGGCCCTCAGAATGCCCCTATTGCCCCTTCGCTATCCTCTTTTCAAAAATCCCTCCAGCTGAGCAGAGTTCACCATCTCCTCTCTGTCTGTGGCATGTATATATAAATATAGACATTTTTTCCCAGTAAGTATTTTGTGCTCGAGATAGCGTGAAGCGTATCACTGATGGTCAGTGGGGAAATTATCCGTCTTGATTCAGTCCATCTCACTGCACAGATCAAATCCAGCTGCCTTTTCCAGCATCTATCTTTATTCATTCCTGATCTCGGTGTCTAACTTTGTTCATTCCCGATTTATTAGGAGGATGAGTTGTGCCAGGTGTAGGCAGCGGTTTGCGAATGCAAGGCGGGGGTGGGGTGAGACATCGGGATGGGGTATTGCTTTAGAATTGTCTACGTGTCCGAGGATACGTGGCGCGGGGAGGTTTTGTAGTCCGTGGGGTGTTGCTGCGGGTCAGAGGGTATTTGGTTCGCTGGTTTGCTGGCCGTACTGGAGCTTGCAATTGAGACTTGTTTTCTGTGGTTGTGTTTGGGATTATAGATAGGGTTAAAGCGTCAGTACGTGGGCAGCGGCGGAATAATCCGTTTTGTCTTTGTCGACCTGTTCAGTGGAAATTCAGTGTCATCGCACCACTCCACACTGGAATGCTCCACACCTTCATTCACGTGTTTGATTAATCGTTTGTCTTTCTGGGAATGTCTGTTTCTGCATATCGTATCTGTGTGGGTGAAGTTTTCCTGAACCTCACAAGACCAGTCCGCTAATTGCTCACCTGGGCTAAAGTCCTCATTCCCGACAGTGTTTGCAGAACTTAAAAGACAGCCGACACCCGCCGACAGTGTGGTTAAGAACGGATCCTTCTCTTTATCAGTCGATGCGTTGAGTTCAAAGGTCAGAAAGTAATGTTGCACCTTCAGAAAAATTGAGTTTGGCCGCAACTGGAGAAAATTCGGTCCCCTTGTGCTGACGATTTTCTGAATGGAGTGAAGATATTTTAAACAAAATACTGAGGTGCAAGCGGACTTTGGAGACCTTTTGCGGGATTCCCAAAAGGTCAATTTGCAGGCGGATGAAGGCAAATGTGATGTTAGCATTCATGACAAGATGTCCAGGATATGAAAGCAAGGATGTAAAGTTGAAAACTTATAACATTTTTAAAAACTTTCTTGGTATTTGTCATTATTAATCATTGATCTTATGAAGTGTGTGAGGGCTGGCATTTGTTGTCATAGGCTTGTGGAGGGCGAGAATTAAATTGAATTGACTTTATTACCCTGATCCTTCACATACTGTGGTGTAAAAATCTTCACGTTACGTTTCCTTCTAAATGTGCAATGTGCAATTTGTAGTAATTTATAATAAATAGTATGCAGCATGAGATTGGGACGGGTTATTGTTTTAGAATTGTGTATGTCTCGAAATGCCCACATCTTTCTGCAAACTGCTTCAACGGTGCCTGATTTTCTTGGAATCGACGTTCATCATTAACCTATCTGTTCTGCGTGGGTGCAGATCCTGGCATCGGTTATGTTCCGCATTTCCAGCCTATCTTTAAACTTCTCATTCCTTGTTGTCCCATTTCTTTCGTGCTAAATAGTTTTAATCATTCAGGCGGAGAACACTACTGAATAGAAATGGGTCATTTGGCTCAGCTAGTCCGTGACGAAGAACCATGGCTCGGAATTATGCCGGGGTTAACGTTTTAATCAACCCTCTTGGGCCTGTCGATCTCATGAATGGAAATTCAGTGTAACTGCAGCCTGGCCCACGCTCCGGTCAACCCGTTTCAAACGAATGTGTTTTTCTTGGAAATTATGTTGGTAATTAACTTTTCCTTGAGGGGTGTGACTCAGCCCAAAGACCACACTCCCTCTCTGAGGTGTGGGGCCCGAAACTGTTGACAATACTCCAAGGGCGGCCTGACTAATGTCTCATGAAGGTTCAGCGTTACCTCCGGGCTCTGACCTTCTGTTCCACCTGAAATCAATGCCAACATTTCATTTGCCTGCTTCACCACAGACTCAGCCCGTGAATTAACCCTCTGCGACTCTGGCACGAGGACTCCGAAGACGTTTTGTACCTGTGATGTTTGAATTATCTTCCCATTCAGACAATAATCTACTCTACTCCGCCTTTTACCAAGATGCATTACCATAAATTTATGGTATTCCATCTGCCACTTTTTTTTGCCCATTCTATCAATTTGTCCCGCTGCAACGGTATTATTTCGCAAACTTTGCCACAAAGCCGTCAATCCCCCATCTAAATCATCGACAAGCAACATAAAGAGTAGCGGTCTCAATGCTGACCCCTGAGGAACACCACTAGACACTAAACACAAAAAGCCCCCTTTCTACCCACTCGCTGCCTATCAGCCAATCCTCTAACCATCCAGCACATTTGCTGTTACACCATGGACTTTATTCCTGTTAAGCAACCTCATCTGAGGCAGCTTCTCGCATGTTTTATTAAACTGAAATAAATGACATCCTCCGGCTCTCCTTTGCCCATCCTTGTTATTTCCTCGAGGAATTCTAACAGGTTTCCCTATTCAGAAAGCAGGCTGACTTTGTCTTCATTGATCTGTCGGGTCCAGGTACCCCGAAACGTCGTCCTCGATAATGAACTCCAACACGTCCCCAACCACTGAGGATAGGCTAACTGGGCGATAATTTCCTCTCTTTTCTCTTTCCCTCCCCTCTTGAAGTGTGGACTGAGATTTGCAAACTTCCACTTCCACTGGACCATGACGGTATCAAGTAATTCTTGAATGGTCACGAACAATGTATCAGTTATCGCGTCATTGCAACCACTCCCCGAACTCTGGGATGCAGTCCGACTGGTCCAGGTGACTTACCCGCCGGAAGACCTTTCGGTTTGCGTCACAGGTTCTCCTTCGTAATAGCAATGGCACTTCCTGCCCTGGTCCCTGATACTGACAGACCACTGGCAGCTGGAGGCCTCCCCAGTGAAGACTGACACAAAGTGGCTATGCAGTTCATCTGCCATTTCTTTGCACCCCATTACTGCTTCACCAGCATCATTTTCCAATGATAATACGTCAACCCTCACCTCTCTTTTACTCCTTATATATCTGAAAAAAAACCTGATATCTTGCTTTATATAATTGTCTAGTCCGCCCTCGTATTTCATATTTTCCTTTCATGTAGTTTTTTTTCAGTTGCCTTTTGTTGGATTTTAAATGCTTCCCAATCATCCTGCTTCCCACTCACGTTTGCCATCTTGCATGCCCTTACCCTGGCTTGTATCCAGTCGTTAGCCTCCCCCTGTCAGCCACGGTTGCCTACCCCTGCCCCTTGAGAACTGCTGCTTCTGTGGGACATCTCGATCCTGCGCCTCGTGAACTATTTCCAGAAACTTCTGCCATCCCTGTTCCGCCGTCATCCCGGCCACTCTTCCCCTCTCATCCACCTGGGCAAGCGCCTCTCTCATGCCTCTGTAATTCCCTCTATTCCATTGCGATGCCGATACATGTGAGTTATGCCTCTCCCTCTCAGTATGAATTCCATCATATTATGACCACTGCCCCCTCAGGGTGTCTTTGCATTAAGCTGACTAATCAAATCTGGGTCACTACACAATCTGAGATAGCCTTTCCCTGAGTAGGCTCAGGAACAAGCTACTCTCAAAAGCCACCACGTAGGCATTCAGCAAACTCCCCCTCTTCCGTTCCGACACCAACTGGATTTTCCCAGTCGCCTTCCAGGTTGCAGTCACCCATTACAACTGTGTCATTTCCCACATTACATGTCCTTTCCAGCACCATTTACAGTCTCAATCCCATATCCAGGCTACTATTTGAAGGCCTATATATATGATCCCATAATGGTTTTTCAGCTTTGCAATTTCATATCTCCGCCCACAAAGAGACAGCTTTCTCTGATCTTATATCGCCACTTTTCAAAGATATAATTCCACCTTTTACCAACAGAATCACATCACTGCCTGTGCTGTCCCGCTTGTACTTTCGATACAAAAGTCTATCCCTTGATGTTAAGCTCCCAACTATGGCCTTTTTTTTCGGCCACGGCTCCGTGATGCCCACAATGTCACATCCAGCAATATTAATTGAGCCACGAGTTCGTCCGCCTGAATGGGATTGCGGCGCGCGTTTAAATACAGCACCTTCAGTCCTGCATTCTCCGCCCGTTTGAGTTTTGCCTCTGTGGTCCAATTGAACAGTTTGCTCGATCTGCATTTGTGCCCAACCATTGGCTTGTCCTTCCTGACATTCACGTGACACCCGTCATCCACTTGCTGACACATCCTCAGCTCTGTTATACTGGTTCCCGTCGCCCTGCCATACTAGTTTAAACCACTCCGAGCAGCTCCAGAAACATCTGCCCGCAGGAATATTCGTCCCCCTCTGATTCAAGTGTAACCCGTCACTTTTGTACAGAACACCCTGCCCCAGAAGAGGTGGCGACCTCATTCTGATTCAAGTGTAACCCGTCACTTTTGTACAGAACCCCCTGCCCCAGAAGAGGTGGCGACCTCATTCTGATTCAATTGTAACCCGTCACTTTTGTACAGAACCCCCTGCCCCAGAAGAGGTGGCGACCTCATTCTGATTCAAGTGTAACCCGTCACTTTTGTACAGAACCCCCTGCCCCAGAAGAGGTGGCGACCTCATTTTGATTCAAGGGTAACCCGTCACTTTTGTACAGAACCCCCTGCCCCAGAAGAGGTGGCGACCTCATTCTGATTCAAGTGTAACCCGTCACTTTTGTACAGAACCTCCTGCCCCAGAAGAGGTGACGACCTCATTCTGATTCAAGTGTGACCCGTCACTTTTGTACAGAACCCCCTGCCCCAGAAGAGGTGGCGACCTCATTCTGATTCAAGTGTGACCCGTCACTTTTGTACAGAACCCCCTGCCCCAGAAGAGGTGGCGACCTCATTCTGATTCAAGTGTAACCCGTCACTTTTGTACAGAACCCCCTGCCCCAGAAGAGGTGACGACCCCATTTTGATTCAAGTGTAACTCGTCACTTTTGTACAGAACCCCCTGCCCCAGAAGAGGTGACGACCTCATTTTGATTCAAGTGTAACACGTCACTTTTGTACAGAACCCCCTGCCCCAGAAGAGGTGGCGACCTCATTCTGATTCAAGTGTAACCCGTCACTTTTGTACAGAACCCCCTGCCCCAGAAGAGGTGGCGACCTCATTCTGATTCAAGTGTAACCCGTCACTTTTGTACAGAACCCCCTGCCCCAGAAGAGGTGGCGACCTCATTCTGATTCAAGTGTAACCCGTCACTTTTGTACAGAACCCCCTGCCCCAGAAGAGGTGGCGACCTCATTATGTTCCTATGCTCACTGCCGCGTGTCATAGGCAGCAATCCCGAGGTTACTACCCTTGAGGTCCTACTCTGCTCCTCCCTCTTCCCAGCCCCTGGTATATCAGTTTAATCTATTCCCAGCAGCTCTATCTAACCTGCCCTGAAGGATATTGGTCCCCTCTTGTAGTGCGACCCGTCCGGTTTGTATTGGTGTCCCCTGCCCTCACCGCCGCATGGCCCGGCAGCAGTCCGGAGGTGTGTCCTGTACACAAAGACAGGGTTTCACTCGAATCCCCGGGGGACCAATATCCCGGCGGGGAGATTTGCTCAGGCTACTGGGGAGACTTTAAACTGGAATGCTTGGGGGTGGGAATCAAATTGTAGAAGAGGGCTGGTTGGTTCACAAATAGAGAAAGCTAGGAGAGACTGTGTGAGGGAGGATCGGCAGGTGACAGTGTAGTGGAGCACTCGGACCGAAGATGTAGAGGAGAAGGATGAAAAAGATAATAAATTTGCTTGCACCGTTTGGGATAAGCAGAGAGTAAGAGGTGGAGAATGACTTAAATGCATCTATTTTAATGCTGGGAGCATTGTAAGAAATGTGGGTGAGCGTAGAACATGGATTGATACCTGGAAATATGACGTTGTAGCTGCTATTGAAACATGTTTGCTGGAAGGGTGTGATTTGCTGTGATCTGTCTGAGGGTATTTGGTGGGGACGTTCAGTCCAACCGACTGCCGGTACTGGATCTTGCAGTTGAGAATTGTTTTGTGTGATTGTGTTTGTATTATCGATAGGGTTAAAGTGTCAGTACGTGAGCAGCGGCGGAATTATCCGTTTGGTCTTTGTCGACCTGTTCAGTGGAAATTCAGCGCCATCGCACCATTCCACCAGTGGAAAGCGGCCAGTGCGTGAGTGGGCCAGTGAAGGAGTGGAGATCTGAGGCTTTGACTCGAGATGCTTCGGCGAGCAGAGGCCGAGGACGAGCTTCACTGCAAATGAGGTAAGGCCGGGTAAGTTCCTTTCAAAGGGGAAAGATTCAAAAGTTGCGGCAAGTATTGGGTAGGTCATGGCAGCTGAGATCGGCCCCGTGGTTTTTTCCTCCTGCAGCATGTGGGAAATCAGGGATACTTCCAGTGTGCCTGACGACAATGTGTGCAGGAAGTGTGTCCAACTGCAGCTTCGGGCAGACCGCATTGAGCGTCTGGAGCTGAGATTGGATTCATACTGGAGCATCCGCGATGCTGAGAAAGTCGTGAATAGCACGTTCAGTGAGTTGGCCACACCGCAGGTAAAGGCTACACAGGCAGAAAGGGAAGGGGTGGCCACTAGACAGCATAGCAGGAGACAGGTAGTGAAGGAGTCCCCTGAGGTCATCTCCCTCCTAAACAGATATACTGTTTTGGATAGTGTTGGGGGAGATGTCTCATCAGGGGAAGGCAGCAGCAGCCGAGTTCATTGCACCATGGGTGGCTCTCCGGCACAGGAGGGAAGGAAAAGGAGTGAGAGAGCTATAGTGAAAGGGGAATCGACTGTAAAGGGAATAGATAGGCGTTTCTGCAGCCGCAAACGAGACTCCAGGATGGTATGTTGCCTCCCTGGTGCAAGGATCAAGGATGTCTCTGAGCGGCTGCAGGACATTCTGGAATGGGAGGGTGAACAGCCAGTGGTCGTGCTGCACATAGGGACCAACGATATAAGTACAAAACGGGATGAGGTCCTACAAGGTGAATTTAGGGAGTTAGGAGATAAACTAAAAAGTAGGACCACAAAGGTAATAATATCTGGATTACTACCAGTGCCATGTGCTAGAAATAGGAGGATATTTCAGATGAATACATGGCTTGAAAATGGTGCAAGGGGGAGGGATTCAAATTTCTGGGGCATTGGAACCAGTTCTGGGAGAGGTGGGACCAGTATAAACGGGATAGTCTGCACCTGGGCTGGACTGGAACCAGTGTCCTAGGGGGAGCGTTTGCTACTGCTGTTCAGGAGGATGTTCAAGGGCTAAGAGTGTTGTAAGAACAAGCCTAAACGCTTTGTGTGTCAATGCGAGGAGCATTCGTAACAAAGTGGATGAATTGAATGTGCAGATAGTTATTAATGAATATGATATAGTTGGGATCACAGAGACATGACTCCAGGGTGAACAAGGTTGGAAGCTCAACATCCAGGGATATTCAATATTCAGGAGGCATAGACAGGAAAGAAAAGGAGTTGGGGTAGAATTTCTGGTTAGAGAGGAGATTAACTCAATAGAAAGGAAGGACATTAGCCTGGAGTTTGTGAAATCGATATGGGTAGAGCTGCATAACACTAAGGGGCAGAAAACGCTGGTGGGAGTTGTGTACAGTCCACCTAACAGTAGTAGTGAGGTTGGGGATGGCATTCAACAGGAAATTAGAAATGCGTGCAATAAAAGAAACGTTAGTTATAATGGGTGACTTCAATCTACATATAGATTGGGTGAGCCAAATTGGTAAGAGTGCTGAGGAAGAGGATTTCTTGCAATGTAGGCGGAATGGCTTTCTAAACCAACATGTCGAGGAACCGATTAGAGAGCAGGCCATTCTAGATTGGGTATTGAGCAATGAGGAAGGGTTAGTTAGCAATCTTGTCGTGCGAGGCCCCTTGGGTAAGAGTGACCATAATATGCTGGGATTCTTCATTCAGATGGAGAGTGACATAGTTACTTCAGAAACAAAGGTTCTGAACTTAAAGAAGGGTAACTTTGAAGGTATGAGACGTGAATAAGCTAAGATAGACTAGCAAATGATACTTAAAAGGTTGACGGTGGATATGCAATGGCAAGCATTTAAAGATCGCATGGATGAACTACAACAATTGTTCATCACAGTTTGGCAAAAGAATAAACCAGGGAAAGTTGTGCCTCCGTGGCTGACAAGGGAAATTATGGATAGTATCAAGTCCAAAGAAGAAACATATAAAGTAGCAAAAAAAAAGCGGCACACTTGAGGACCGGGCGAAATTCAGAGACCAGCAGAGGAGGACAAAGGGCTTAATTAGGAAATGGAAAAAATATTCTGAGAGAAAGCTGGCAGGGAACAAACGGACTGTAAAGACTTTTATAGATATGTGAAAAGAAAAAGATTGGTCAAGACAAATGTAGGTCGCTTACAGTCAGAAACAGGTGAATTGATCATAGGGAAATAAGACATGGCAGACCAATTGAATAACTACTTTGGTTCTGTCTTCACTAAGGAGGACATAAATAATCTTCCGGAAATAGTAAGGGACCGAGGGTCCAGTGAGATGGAGGAACTGAGGGAAATGCATGTTAGTAGGGAAGTGGTGTTAAGTAAATTGAAGGGATTAAAGGCAGATAAATCCCTAGGGCCAGATGGTCTGCACCCAAGCGTGCTTAAGGAAGTAGCCCGAGAAATAGTGGATGCATTAGTGATAATTTTTCAAAACTCCTTAGATTCTGGATTAGCTCTTGAGGATTGGAGGGTGGCTAATGTAACTCAACTTTTTAAAAAAAGGAGGGAGAGAGAATCCGGGGAATTATAGAGCGGTTAGTCTGATATCGATGGTGGGGAAAATGCTAGAGTCGGTTATCAAAGATGTGATAACAGCACATTTGGAAAGAGGTGAAATCATCGGACAATGTCAGCATGGATTTGTGAAAGGAAAATCATATCTGACGAATCTAATAGAATTTTTTGAAGATGTAACTAGTAGAGTGGATAGGGGAGAGCCAGTGGATGTGGTATATTTAGATTTTCAAAAGACTTTTGACAAGGTCCCACACAGGAGATTAGTGTGTAAACTTAAAGCACACGGTATTGGGGGTATGGTATTGATGTGGATAGAGAATTGGTTGGCAGGCAGGAAGCAAAGAGTGGGAGTAAACGGGACCTTTTCAGAATGGCAGGCAGTGACTAGCGGGGTACCGCAAGGCTCAGATCTGGGACCCCAGTTGTTTACAATATATATTAATGATTTAGACGAGGGAATTAAATGCAGCATCTCCAGGTTTGCGGATGACACGAAGCTGGGCGGCGGTGTTAGCTGTGAGGAGGATGCTAAGAGGATGCAGGGTGACTAGGATAGGTTAGGTGAATGGGCAAATTCATGGCAGATGCAATTTAATGTGGATAAATGTGAGAAGTCCAGAACGAGGGGTCACTGTTTAAGGATAAAGGGGAAACCTTTTAGGACCGAGATGAGGAGAAACTTCTTCACACAGAGAGTGGTGAATCTGTGGAATTCTCTGCCACAGGAAACAGTTGAGGCCTGTTCATTGGCTATGTTTGAGAGGAAGTTAGATTTGGCCCTTGTGGCTGAAGGGATCACGGCAATGGTACCGGAGCACTGGAGTGAGGTGAATGTTGTCCCCTTGTTCAAAAAAGGTAATGGCTTATTCAGAAAGTCAAAAGGGATGGGATCCAGGGAAGTTTGTCTAGGTGGATTCAGAATTGACTTACCTGCAGAAGGCAGAGGTTCGTGTGGAGGGAGTACATTCGGATTGGAGGGTTGTGACTAGTGGTGTCCCACAAGGAACTGTTCTGGTACCTCTACTTTTTGTGATTTTTATTAACGATCTGAATGTGGGGGTAGAAGGGTGGGTTGGCATGTTTGCAGATGACACAAAGGTTGGTGGTGTTGTAGATTGTGTAGAGGATTGTCGAAGATTCCAGAGAGACATTGATAGGATGCAGAAGTGGGTTGAGAAGTGGCAGATTGAGTTCAACCCGGAGAAGGGTGAGGTGGTACACTTTGGAAGGACAAACTCCAAAGCAGAGTACAAAGTAAATGGCAGGGTACTTGGTAGTGTGGAGGATCAGAGGGATCTGGGGGTACATGTCCACAGATCCCTGAAAGTTGCCTCACAGCTAGATAGGATAGTTAAGAAAGCTTATGGGGTGTCAGCTTTCATAAGTCGAGGGATAGAGTTTAAGAGTCGCGATGTAAAGATGCAGCTCTATAAAACTCCAGTTAGGCCACACTTGGAGTACTGTGTCCAGTTCTGGTCGCCTCACTGTAGGAAGGATGTGGAAGCATTGGAAAGGGTACAGAGGAGATTTACCAGAATGCTTCCTGGTTCAGAGAGTATGGATTATGATCAGAGATTTAAGGGAGCTAGGGCTTTACTCGTTGGAGAGAAGGAGGATGAAAGTAGAGATGATAGAGATGTACACGGTATTAAGAGGAATAGACAGAGTGGACATCCATCGCCTCTTCCCCACGGCACCACTGCTCAGAACAAGAGAACATAGATTTAAGGTAAGAGGAGGGAAGTTCAAAGAGGATATTAGAAGAAAATGTTTAACTCAGAGAGTGGTTGGTGCGTGGAATGCACTGCCTGGGTCAGTGGTGGAGGCAGATACACTGGTGAAGTTTAAGAGACCACTGGACAGGTATATGGAGGAATATTAGTTGGGGGGTTATATGGGAGGCAGGGTCTGGGGATCGGCACAACATTCTGGGCCGGAGGGCCTGTAATCTGCTGCATTGTCCTATGTTCCATGTTCTATGTCTGATAGATCTCCACCCCGCTGTTTATCAAGCATCTTCAATATAATCAAAAAAATCTTTACTTCCACCGGCCACCGAGAAGGGCTCCAAACAATTACAATCTACCTGGACAGAATAAAAGAAACAGGTATATATCGATGTATTCACCTGAAGTAACTTATATTAAAAATGGTGTAGGATAGTGCTGTACAGCCCTCGCATGAAACGTGTATTGCTGATTCTGGAACAGTTCTTAATCTTCATATAATATAACCATATAACAATCACAGCACGGAAACAGGCCATCTTGGCCCTCCTAGTCCGTGCCGAACCCTTAATCTCACCTAGTCCCACCTACCCGCACTCGGCCCATAACCCTCCACTCCTTTCCTGTCCATATACCTATCCAATTTTACCTTAAATGACACAACTGAACTGGCCTCTACTACTTCTACAGGAAGCTCATTCCACACAGTTATCACTCTTTGAGTAAAGAAATACCCCCTCGTGTTTCCCTTAAACTTCTGCCCCCTAACTCTCAAATCATGCCCTCTAGTTTGAATCTCCCCTGCTCTCAATGGAAACAGCCTGTTCACGTCAACTCTATCTATCCCTCTCAAAATTTTAAATACCTCGATCAAATCCCCCCTCAACCTTCTACGCTCCAATGAATAGAGACCTAACTTGTTCAACCTTTCTCTGTAACTTAATTGCTGAAACCCAGGTAACATCCTAGTGAATCGTCTATGCACTCTCTCTAATTTATTGATATCTTTCCTATAATTCGGTGACCAGAACTGCACACAATATTCCAAATTTGGCCTAACCAAAGCCTTGTACAACTAATGTGTGGAAAAATCCCAGCATGTAAACACAACCTCAGGGATACAAACACCAACATGGCGAGAAGAAGTTTATCACTGAGCTAATGAATTCTTCATCACTGATACAACCCGCAGGCTATAGTCTGGTTGGAAATGAAAAGCCGGAAAAAATATTAACAATGTTCTATTTCTTTGTGGGCATATTTCCAAGTAGTGGCCTTCGCCCTTCATTTCAAACAATGAGCAGAGGAACATTTGGCTGGTTTAGGAGTTGTGGGTTAGGGATAAGGTTAATTCGTGATGAAAGGACTTGGCTCGAAATGTCGACTGTTTACTGTTTTGTGCTGTTCTGTGCTTCTTCTGAGTTTTGTGAGTGTTGCTCTGGGTTTCCGAATCAGAAGATCTTCCTAAGTGCAGGTCGTCGCCGGTTGTGTTTCTGTGAAACTCAGAGCTCCTTGTCTCTGTGCAAGCTGCGGCCCTGTATGTTGGCCAAGTTCCCCCACGTACGCATTTCTCAGAACAGGGTGCGGCCTTTCTGCTGAAATCAGTTTCAACCGGTTGGACAGTCGCCGCCCACATGCAGATGTGAGCAAAGATAGCATGATGTTATGTTTAACCATTTCTGCTTTCAGCAGACTCCATGACACAATGGAATATGAAATATGATGCAAGGCAATTCTTACAGTTGCTTCACAAATTTCTGCGAGTCTTACGCCATTTCTTCAAATAAATCAGTCGGAGACATTCTCCTTTCTAAACACCATGATCATTCAGTGTCCTTTCCTCTTATAAAGAGAGTGATAGCAAACGGTGACGGGTCCCTGCCCCTGACAATTTGAGAGCTGTGCAGACAAGATGGTTTGCGATGAACTGGAAGGGGTCTAATACCCTAGTGGGAACGTTTGTTTGTTGCGTACGGGATGGGTTAGGGGTTTAAACTGGAGTGGAAGGGGTTGATATTCGGAGAGCCAGAACTGATACTGGAGAGTTTTCGGAGCTAGATGTTGTTTAGATCTTTGGCAAATGGTTGAGCACAGTTCGACTAATGTTCGACTGGGCTGCGGATAGTTCGATGCTAGAAGCATAGTAGAAAAGTTTAGGAGGCATAGGAGGGGGTTTGAACTAGACTTACAGGGGAAGGCGAACAAGAGTGTTTGAGCAGATAGTGAGGTGGAAGAGGATTAAGGTCATGCGAGTACTGCAAGTGTAGTGCATGGAGTAAAGACAAATCTAACAAATAGAGAGGCATTGAGCAAAGAGAAGCAGAAGAAAGGGTTTAAAGATAGTAATGTAGAAGGGCGAAAGTGTGTGTACTTCAATGCAAGAAACATCAGGAACAAATGTGATGAACTGAGAGCTTGGATTCGTACATGGAATTATGATGTAGTGGTCATTACAGAGAGTTGTTTGGCACCAGGGCAGGAATGGATTCTCAATATTCCTGGATTTCAGTGCTTTCAAAGGCATAGAGAGGGGGGAAAAGTGGAGGACGGGTGGTATTACTGGCCATGGATTCTATTACAGCTACAGAACGGGTGGGTAATGTCGCAGGATCCTCGTTTGAGTCTGTATGGGTGGACATCAGGAACAGGACGGGAGCAGTTACACGACTGGGGGTATTCTACAGTCCCCCTGGTAGCGGCAGAGATACCGAGGAGCAGATTGTGAAGCAGAGTTTGGAAAGGTGCAAAAATAACAGGGTCGTTATCATGGGTGACTTTAACTTATTTTATATTGATTGGCATCTGATTAGTTCCAATGATTTAGAGGGAGCAGAGTTTGTTAGGTGTGTCCAGGATCGATTCCTGTCACAGTATGTTGACAGGGCGACCTCGGGTAATGCCATACTAGATCTAGTATTAGGTAACCAACCGGGTCAGGTCACAGATCTGTAGTTGGGTGAGCATCTGGGGGACGGTGATCACCTTTCCCTAGGCTTTAGCATTATAATGGAAAAGGATAGAATCAAACAGGACAGGAACATTTTTAGTTGGGGAAGGGCAAATTATGAGGCTATGTCTAGTACTTGCGGCTGTGAATTGGGATGATTTTTATTTGCAGGGAAATGTACCATGGACATGTGGTCGATGTTTAGAGATCTCTTGCAGGATGTTAAGTATAAACCTGTCCCAGTGAGGAAGATAAAGAATGGTAGGGTGAAGGAACCACAGGTGACAATTGAGGTGGAGAATCTACTCAGATGGAAGAAGGCAGCATACGTGAGGTTTAGGAAGCAAGGATCAGATGACTCTATTGAGGAATATAGGGGAGCTGGAAAGGATCTGAGGAGAGGAACAAGGGGCATGAGAAGGCCTTGGCGAGTAGGGTAAAGATAAACACCAAGGCATTCATCAATTATGTGAAGAACCAAAGGTTGACAGGAGTGAAGATAAAGAGATAAAGGTGGGAAGATGTGCTTGGAGGCTGTGGAAGTGAGCGAGACCCTCAATGAATACTTATTTAACCATATATCCAGATAACAATCACATCACGTAAACAGGCCATCTCGGACCTTCCAGTCCGTGCCGAAAGCTTACTCTCACCTACTCCCACCGATCCTGCATTCAGCCAATAACCTTCCATTCCTTTCCTGTCCATATACCTATCCAATTTTACTTCAAGCGACAATATAGAACCTGCCTCCAACTCTTCTACTGGAAGCTCGTTACACACAGTTATCACTCTTTGAGTAAAGAAGTTGCCTCTCGTGTTACCCCTGAACTTTTGTCCCTTAATTCTCAACTGATGTCGTCTTCTTTGAATCTCCCCGATTCTTAGTGGAAAAAAGCCTATCCACGTCAACTCTATCTATACCCCCATAATTTTAAATACCTTCATCAATACCCCCCTCAACCTTCTACACTCCAAAGAATAAAGACCTAACTTACTCCAAATTCGGCCGCACCAATTCCTTGTACAATTTTATCATTATATCCCAAATCCCATACTCAATGCAGGGATTTATAAGGCCAGCATACCAAAAGTTTACTCAACAGCCTATCCACATGAGATTCCACCTTCATGGAACACTGCTCCATTATACCTAGATCACTCTGTTCTACTGCATTCTTCAATGTCATACCATTTACCAAGCACATCCTATTTGGATTTTCGACTAATGTTCGACTGGGTTGCGGATAGATCGATGCTAGAAGCATAGTAGAAAAGTTTAGGAGGCACAGATGTGGGTTTGAACTAGATTTGCGGGGGGAGGAGAACCAGAGTGTCAGAGCAGATAGTGAGGTGGAGGAGGATAAAGTTCATGCGAGTACTGCAAGTATAGTGCACGGAGTAAAGTCAGATCTAACATATAGAGAGGCTTTGAGCAAAGAGAAACAGAATAAAGGGTACAAAGGTAGTAACGTAGAAGGGCTACAGTGTGTGTACTTCAATGCAAGAAGCATCAGGAACAAAGGTGATGAACTGAGAGCTTGGATACGTACATGGAATTACGATGTAGTGGCCATTACAGAGACTTGTCTGGAACCAGGGCAGGAATGGATTCTCAATATTTCTGGATTTCAGTGCTTTAAAAGGGATAGAGAGGGGGGGGGAGGGGAGGAGGGGTGGCATTACTGGTCAGGGATACTATTACAGATACAGAAAGGGTGGATAATGTAGCAGGATCCTCTTTTGTGTCAGAATGTGTGGAAATCAGGAACAGGACGGGAGCAGTTACACGACTGGGGGTATTCTACAGGCACCCTGGTAGCGGCAGAGATACCGAGGAGCAGATTGGGAGGCAGATTTTGGCAAGGTGCAAAAATAACAAGGTGGTTATCATGGGTGACTTTAACTTACTAAATATTGCTTGGCATCTGGTCAGTTCCAATGCTTTAGACGGATCAGAGTTTGTTAAGTGTGTATAGGATGGATTCCTGTCACAGTATTTTGACAGGTCGACCTGGGGTAATGCCACACTAGATCTTGTATTAGGTAACGAACCGGGTCAGGTCACAGATCTGTCAGTGGGTGAACATCTGGGGGACAGTGATCTCCGTTCCCTGGCCATTACCATTATAATGGAAACGGATAGAATCAAACAGGACAGGAAAATTTTTAGTTGGGGAAGGGCAAATTATGAGGCTATAAGACTAGAAATTACGGGTGTGAATTGGGATGATTTCTTTGCAGGGAAATGTACTATGGACATGTGATCGATGTTTAGAGATCTCTTGCAGGATGTTAAGGATAAACTTGTCCCAGTGAGGAAGATATAGAATGGTAGGGTGAAGGAACCACAGGTGCAATTGAGGTGGAGAATCTACTCAGATGGAAGAAGGCAGCATACGTGAGGTTTAGGAAGCAAGGATCAGATGACTCTATTGAGGAATATAGGGGAGCTGGAAAGGAGCTTAAGAAGGAGCTGCGGAGAGGAATACGGGGCATGAGAAGGCCTTGGCGAGTAGGGTAAATATAAACCCCAAGGCATTCATCAATTATGTGAAGAACCAAAGGTTGACAGGAGTGGAGATAGGACCGATTAGAGATAAAGGTGGGAAGATGTGCTTGGAGGCTGTGAAAGTGAGCGAGGCCCTCAATGAATACTTATTTAACCATATATCCAGGTAACAATCACAGCACGGAAACAGGACATCTCGGAACTTCCAGTCCGTGCCGAAAGATTACTCTCACCTACTCCCACCGACCTGCATTCAGCCAGTAACCTTCCATTCCTTTCCTGCCCACATACCAATATACCAATCCAATTTTACTTCAAGTGATAATATGGAACCTGCCACTAACTCTTCTACTGGAAGCTCGTTACACACAGTTACCACTCTCTGAGTAAAGAATTTGCCCCTAGTGTTACCCCTAAACTTTTGTCCCTTAATTCTCAACTGATGTCGTCTTCTTTGAATCTCCGATTCTCAGTGGAAAAAGGCCTATCCACGTCAACTCTATCTATACCCCCCATAATTTTAAATACCTTTATCAATACCCCCCTCAACTTTCTACACTCCAAAGAATAAAGAGCTAACTTACTCCAAATTCCAACTCACACCAATGCCTTGTACAATTGTAACATTACATCCCAATTCCTATACTCAATGCTGCGCTTTATAAGGCCAGCATACCAAAAGCTTTCGTCACCACCCTATCCACATCAGATTCTACCTTCAGGGAACTATGCCCCATTATTCCTAGATCACTCTGTTCTAAAGTATTCCGCGATACCCTACCATTTACCATATATGTCCCATTTGGATTATTCCTACCAAAATGTAGCACCTCACACTTATCAGCATTAAACTCCATCTGCCATCTTTCAGCCAACTCGTCTAACTGGCCTAAATCTCCCTGCAAGCTTTGAAAACCTACATCATTATCCACAACGCCAACTCTCCTAGTACCAGTACTTACTAATCCTAATTTACTGACGGGATGCGAGCAGTAGGGAGGAGTTTGTGCGTCAAATAAAATGTTGAATCAGCCATGATGAACTAGAGGAGCAGACTCAATGGACCAAACAGCCTCATTCTGCTACTCTGTCGTTCGGTCTTATAACTCTCTTCCCCGGTGTTTATCAAGAATCCAGACCTTCAATATAATCAAAAAAACGTTACTTCCACCGGCCACCGAGATGGGATCCAAACAATTACAATCTACCCGACCAGAATAAATTCGCATTGAATTACACACACTTTACACCTTCTACCTTACTATCTTTATACCATTTATTCGATATATTCATCGGAAGTAACGTATTTTGAAAATCGTGCAGGGAGGGGCTGTACAGCCCCCGCATGAAACGTTTATTTCTGATTCTAGAACAGTTCCTAATCTTGATATAATGTGCGGAAAAATCCCAGCATGTGAACACAACCTCAGGGATACAAAGACCAGCATGGCGAGAAGACGTTTATCACTGAGCTAATGAATTCTTGATCACTGATACAACCCGCAGGCTGTAGTCTGGTTGGAAATGAAAAGCCGGAAAAATATTAACAATGTTCGATTTCCCTGTGGGTATATTTCCAAGTAATGACCTTCGCCCTTCATTTCAAACAATGAGCCGAGGAATATTCGGCTGTTTTAGGAGTTGTGGGTTAGGAATAAGGTTAATTCCTGATGAAAAGCCTCGGCCCAAAATGTCGACTGTTTACTGTTTTGTGCTGTTCTGTGCTTCTTCAGAGTATTGTGTGTGTTGCTCTGGGTTTCCGAATCAGAAGATCTTCCTGAGTGCAGGACGTCGCCGGTTGCGTTTCTGTGAAACTCAGAGCTCCTTGTCTCTGTGCAAGCGGCAGCCCTGTATGTTGGCCAGGTTCCTCCACGTACGCATTTCTCAGAACAGGGAGCGGCCTTTCTGCTGAAATCAGGTTCAACCGGACAGTCGCCGCCCACCTGCAGATGTGAGCAAAGATAGCATGATGTTATGTTTAACTATTTCTGTTTTCAGAAGACTCCATGACACAATGGAATATAAAATAAGATGCAAGGCAATTCTTACAGTTGCTTCCCAACTTTCTGCGGGTCTTACACCATTTCTTCAAATAAATCAGTCGGAGACATTCTCCCTTCTAAACACCACGGTCATTCAGTGTCCTTTCTTCTGACAGTAAGAGTGAGAGCGAAGGGTGACGGAACCCTGCGCCTGGCAATTTGAAAGCTGAGTAGACAAGATGGTTTGCGATGAACTGGAAGGGGTCTAATACCCTAGTGGGACAGTTTGCTTGTGGCGTACGGGATGGTGTTGGGGGTTTAAACCGGAGTGGAAGGGGGTTGATATTCGGAGAGCCAGAACTGATACTGGAGAGCTGTCGCAGCTAGATGTTGTTTAGACCTTTGTCAAATGGTTGAGCACAGTTCGACTAATCTTCGACTGGGCTGCGGATAGTTCGATGCTAGAAGCATAGTGGAAAGGTTTAGGAGGCACAGGAGCGGGGTTGAACTAGATTTGCAGGGGGAGGAGAACCAGAGTGTCAGAGCAGATAGTGAGGTGGAGGAGGATAAAGTTCATGCGAGTACTGCAAGTATAGTGCACGGAGTAAAGTCAGATCTAACATATAGAGAGTCTTTGAGCAAAGAGAAGCAGAATAAAGGGTATAAAGTTAGTAAGGTAGAAGGAGTAAAGTGTGTGTAATTCAATGCGAGAAGCATCCGGAACAAAGGTGATGAGCTGGGATCTCGGATACATACATAATGAGAATAGGTTGAGTGAACTCGGCTTTTACTCCTCGGAGCGATGGAGGATGAGTGGTGACTTGATAGGAGTGTATAAGATGATGAGAGACATTGATCGTGTGGATAGTCAGAGGCTTTTTTCCAGAGCTGAAATGGTTGCCACACGAGGACTGGTTTAAGGTGCTGGAGAGTAGGTACAACGGAGCTGTCAGGGTAAGTTTTTTTCTCAGAGATTGGGGAGTGCGTGAAATGGGCTGCAGGTGGCGGTGGTGGTGACACAACTCTGTGTCTTTTCAGAGACTTTTGGGTCTGTAAATGGAGCTTAGAAAAAATAGAGGGCTACGGGTAAGACCGGCTGAATGTTATAAGACTATTGTTTCATTCGGATGTATTGGGGTGTTACACCTCCGCTTCAGGGTCTCATCACTCCCGACACTCAGCTTTTACCCGCGGCTCTAAGCTGTCTGCAGCTGACATTGGCCAGAACGCGGTGCACCGCTTCCACTGCCCAGCGAGACCACGTGAGAGCAGTCACATGCCCGGTGACGTAGGGACGTGGCTGTCCTGACTTGCGAACTCAGCTTCGGCGGATGGGATCTGCAGGGAGAACTAACGGCCAGGAAGGCGGTGAGGTAATTCCGTGGAGTGCTCAGGACGTGACAAGGCACAGAATACGCCCTGGTCATCCAGTGCGACGAAAGGGAAACGGAACATGTGGCAGTTGTTCGCACCACGGAACCGGGGTCAACAAACAGCGTTTTACTAGGATGATACGAAAACTCCTCATTAACCACTTGCACAGCAACGGAAAGACTGAATGCAAAGTAAAAATATCCCCCTAATACCCCCTTCTCTCTCTCTCTCTCTCTCTCTCTCTCTCTCTCTCTCACTCTCTCTCTCTCTCTCTCTCTCTCTCTCTCTCTCTCTCTCTCACTCTCTCTCTCTCTCTCTCTCTCTCTCTCTCTCTCTCTCTCTCTCTCTCTCTCTCTCTCTCTCTCTCCACCTGTATACATACTTTGGAACTCAGTGCCGCTCTCTCTCCCCACAGCCCCGAGTCAGGCCCCACTCCTCCGCTCTCACTCCCAGGAGCGGGTAAATCCTCAAGGAAACGCCACTGCACACGGTTCCCTCCCCTCAGACCTGTGACGGCCCCGAAACAAATGCCACAATGCGCTCACTCCCACATCTCTGTGTCAGGCCTCACGCTAAACGCACGGCGCCTCGTCACTCACTAAAAATAGTCCCTATGTCCACTTTTTCCTCACAGTCCCGAGTCAGCAACCATACTAAATCTCCCAGCCGTCCATCAGTCGCCAAACAAATCCCACTGTACCGCACTGTGGCTACAGGCGTGTGACAGTTATACCCCTGTCCTTCTCCCTTCCCGCAGCAGCGAGACCGTCTGCAAACTAATCACACTGTCCCACTACCTCCATCTATCCCGTGTCAGTCTCCGAAATCATCACAGTCCAACACTCTCCTCACGGCCCGTGTCAGTCCCCGAACTAATCACACTGTCCAACTCTCTCCCCACGGCCCGTGTCAGTCCCCGAACTAATCACACTGTCCAACTCTCTCCTCAGAGACCCTGTCAGTCCCCGAACTAATCACATTTTCCCACTCTCATCACGGCCCGTCTCAGTCCCTGAACTAATCACAATGTCCCACTCTCTCCCCACGGCCCGTATCAGTCCCCGAACTAATCACACTGTCCCACTCTCTCCCCACGGCCCGTGTCAGTCCCTGAACTAATCACACTGTCCCATTCTCTCCCCACGGCCCGTGTCAGTCCCTGAACTAATCACACTGTCCCACTCTCTCCCCACGGCCCGTGTCAGTCCCTGAACTAATCACAATGTCCCACTCTCTCCTCACGGCCCGTGTCAGTCCCCGAACTAATCACACTGTCCAACTCTCTCCTCACGGCCCGTGTCAGTCCCCGAACTAATCACACTGCCCAACTCTCTCCCCACGGCCCGTGTCAGTCCCTGAACTAATCACACTGTCCCACTCTCTCCCCACGGCCCGTGTCAGTCCCTGAACTAATCACACTGTCCCACTCTCTCCCCACGGCCCGTGTCAGTCCCTGAACTAATCACACTGTCCCACTCTCTCCCCACGGCCCGTGTCAGTCCCTGAACTAATCACACTGTCCCACTCTCTCCCCACGGCCCGTGTCAGTCCCTGAACTAATCACACTGTCCAACTCTCTCATCACGGCCCGTCTCAGTCCCTGAACTAATCACATTGTCCCACTCTCTCCCCACGGCCCGTGTCAGTCCCTGAACTAATCACACTGTCCAACTCTCTCTTCACGGCCCGTGTCAGTCACCGAACTATTCACACTGTCCAACTCTCTCCTCACGGCCCGTGTCAGTCCCCGAACTAATCACACTGTCCAACTCTCTCCCCAGAGACCCTGTCAGTCCCCGAACTAATCACATTTTCCCACTCTCATCACGGCCCGTCTCAGTCCCTGAACTAATCACACTGTCCCACTCTCTCCCCACGGCCCGTATCAGTCACCGAACTAATCACACTGTCCAACTATCTCCTCACGGCCCGTGTCAGTCACCGAACTAATCACACTGTCCAACGCTCTCCTCACGGCCCGTGTCAGTCCCCGAACTAATCACACTGTCCCACTCTCTCCTCACGGCCCGTGTCAGTCCCTGAACAAATCACACTGTCCCACTCTCTCCTCAAGGCCCGTGTCAGTCACCGAACTAATCACACTGTCCCACTCTCTCCTCACGGCCCGTGTCAGTCCCCGAACTAATCACACTGTCTAACTCTCTCCTCACGGCCCGTGTCAGTCCCCGAACTAATCACACTGTCCCACTCTCTCCTCACGGCCCGTGTCAGTCACCGAACTATTCACACTGTCCAACTCTCTCCTCACGGCCCGTGTCAGTCCCCGAACTAATCACACTGTCCAACTCTCTCCTCACGGCCCGTGTCAGTCCCCGAACTAATCACACTGTCCAACTCTCTCCTCACGGCCCGTGTCAGTCCCTGAACTAATCACATTGTCCACTCTCTCCTCACGGCCCGTGTCAGTCACCGAACTATTGACACTGTCTAACTCTGCCCTCACGGCCCGTGTCAGTCACCGAACTATTCACACTGCCCAACTCTCTCCCCAAGGCCCGTTCCCAGTTCTCCCGTCTGTCCCTCTTCGTCCCTCTCTCTCCCCTGCCCTTCACACTCTCTTACCACCTCCCTTTCGCTCCCATTTCCTTCCCACCCGCCGACGCACCCCTCGCACCACCTGGACCACTCTCTCCCAGCACCGGTGGGGGGGGGGGAATGTGGTGATGAACGGGACAAAATAACTCAACCAGGCAACCAATCAGATCGATGCAGTTTTATTGATCGAAGCTCGTGCAGTCGCGTGGCGGAAGCTTGGCAATGGCCTCAGCGAGCTGTAGCCGGGTTGGGGCGGGAAGGGGTGACGTTCATACCCAGGGGCCCCGCAAACCGTCGGTGAATGGGCAGGTTGGGGAGGGGTGCGTGGGGTGTGGACATAGAGGCTGGGATCTGTGCTCCATTGTAACCACTAACTAGTTGTCACCGACTGCTCTCAGGGTTTGGGTGGTTTAGTGAGGGGCGGAAACAGGGCGGATCGGTGAATTCCCTCAGACCAGGGGTACCATCGTATCACTAGCGTTGTGGTTTTCCTCGACCGCCAACAGTTTGCACGGGGAGTACGAATGGTCACCGGCCACGAACACTTCCAGGTGGAGGAAGTTGGCGGGGATTCCGATGTCCACCTGTGGGTAGATTCAGTCGATGAGACAGGGGTACACACCACCTCGCTGTTTCTCCAACCTCCGTGAACTAGTGTCTCCCCGACACCCCACTTTATTCCCCAATGTCTCCGCCTCTCTGTCAACCACTGTTTGCCCCACAACCTTCCGCATCTCCGTCACCCTCTCCCACCCTTGCATCCCTCACCATATCCGTCACTCCTCCCTTCCCTACACGCCGGCGGTCTCCGCAACTTACCCCTACAAGCCTTGATCACCTCATCCCTCCCGGGCTCAGCCCTCCCACCCCTACGTCACGTTTCCGTCACCCACTCTCGCCCCTCCACCCCTCCTGTTCTCCCCCCCCTACCTCCATCCCCTTCCCATCACTCCTGTCCTGCTCGCTCCTCTCCGCGTCTTTGTGACCCCCTCCTGTGTGGGGACATTACCTTGATCAGAAACATCTTCCCCGTCATGATAGCTTGTTCTTGCTTCCGGTAGAGGATCGCAGTATATTTTATCATTGGAACCTGGATCCTCTTCTGCACAACTCTCAACTCCTGAACCCTAACTCTCACAGCTCCTACTCCCCCTTCACCTCTCCTTCTCCCCGCTTCGTCCCTCTCCCTTCCCTTCACCCCAATCCTGCCCTCCCCCCTCCGCACAATGCATCTTCCTCAAAATCGGGTATTCCAAGCCTGTGGTCCACGGATCACTCAGTTAATGGCAAGGTTAGCATGGTTCGGGAGGATTTAAACTAATTTGCATGGGGGATGGGACCCGGAGCGATAGAGCAGTGAAAGAAGTGCATGGAGTAAAGCCAGATCTAATATATCGAGAGGCTTTCAGGAAAGAGAAGCAGAATAAAGGGTATAAAGGTAGAAAGGTATAAGGGCTAAAGTGTGTGTACTTCAATGCAAGGAGCATCAGGAACAAAGTTGATGAACTGAGAGCTTGGATACATACATGGAATTATGATGTAGAGGCCATTACAGAGACTTGGTTGGCACCAGGGCAGGAAGGGATTCTCAATATTCCTGGATTTCAGTGTTTTAAAAGGGATAGAGAGGGGGGAAAAGTGGAGGACGGGTGGCATTACTGGTCAGGGATACTATTACAGCTACAGAAAGGGTGGGTGATGTAGCAGGATCCTCTTTTGAGTCAGTATGGGTAGAAGTCAGGAACAGGAAGGGAGCAGTTACTCTACCGGGGCTATCCTATAGGCCCCTCGGAGCAGCAGAGATAGCGAGGAGCAGATTGAGAGGCAGATTTTGGAAAGCTGCAAAAATAACAGGGTTGTTATCATGGGTGATTTTAACTTCCCTAATATTGATTGGCACTTGATTCGTTCCAAGGGTTTAGATGGGGCAGAGTTTGTTAAGTGTGTCCAGGATGGATTCCTGTCACAGTATGTTGACAGGCCGACTAGGGGGAATGCAATACTAGATCTGGTATTAGGTAACGAACCGGGTCAGCTCACAGATCTGTCAGTGTGTGAGCATCTGGGAGACAGTGATCACCGCTCCCTGACCTTTAGCATTATCATGGAAAAGGATAGATTCAGAGAGGACAGGAAATTGTTAACTGGGGAAGGGCAAATTATGAGGCTAGAAGGCTAAAACTTGCGGGTGTGAATTGGGATGATGTTTTTGCAGGGAAAAGTAGTGTGGACATGTGGTCGATGTTTAAGGATCTCTTGCAGGATGTTAGGGATAAATTTGTCCCGGTGAGGAAGATAAAGAATGTTCGGGTGAAGGAACCATGAAGGAACAAATGAAGTGAAAAATCTAGTCAGGTGGGCGAAGGCAGCATACGTTTTAGGACGCAATGATCAGATGGGTCTATTGAGGAATATAGGGTAGCAAGAAATGAGCTTACGAAGGTGCTGATAAGAGCAAGAAGGGGGCATGAGAAGGCCTTGGTGAGTAGGGTAAAGGAAAACCCCGAGGCATTTTACAATTATGTGAAGAACAAAAGGATGACAGAGGTGAAGGTAGGGACGATTAGAAATAAAAGTGGGAAGATGTGCCTGGAGGCTGTGGAAGTAAGCGAGGTCCTCAATGAATACTTCTCTTCGGTATTCACCACTGAGAGGGAACTTGATGAGGATGAGGACAATATGAGTGAGGTTGATGTTCTGGAGCATGTTGATATTCAGGGACAGGAGGTGTTGGAGTTGTTAAAATACATTAGGACGGATTAGTCCCCGGAGCCTGACAGAATATTCCCCAGGCTGCTCCACGAGGCGAGGGATGAGAATGCTGAGCCTCTGGCTAGGATCTTTATTTCCTCGTTGTCCACGGGAATGGTCCCGGAGGATTGGAGGGAGGCAAATGTTGTCCCCTTGTTCAAAAAAGTTAGTAGGGATAGTCCATGTAAGTATAGACCAGTGAGCCTTACGACTGTGGTGGGAAAGCTGTTGCTTTTCTGTGAAACTCAGAGCTCCTTGTCTCTGTGCAAGCTGCGGCCCTATATGTTGGCCAGGTTCCACCCCATACGCATTTCTCAGAACAGGGTGCGGCCTTTCTGCTGAAATCGTGTTCAACCGGTTGGACAGTCACCGCCCACTTGCAACTGTGAGCAAAGATAGCATGATGTTATGTTTAACCATTTCTCCTTTCAGAAGACTCCGTGACACAATGGAATATAAAATATGATGCAAGGCAATTCTTACAGTTGCTTCCCAACTTTCTGCCAGTTTTACGCCAGTTCTTTAAATAAATAAGTCTGAGACATTCTCAGACTTGCGGCTGTGAATTGGGATGATGCTTTTGCAGGGAGATGTACTATGGGCATGTGGTCGATGATTAGAGATCTCTTGCAGGATGTTAAGGATAAACCTGTCCCAGTGAGGAAGATAAAGAATGGTAGGGTGAAGGAACCACAGGTGACAATTGAGGTGGAGAATCTACTCAGATGGAAGAAGGCAGCATACGTGAGGTTCAGGACGCAAGGATCAGATGACTCTATTGAGGAATATAGGGTAGCTGGAAAGAAGATTAAGAAGGAGCTGAGGAGAGGAATAAGGTGCAAGAGACGGCCTTGGGGATTAGGGTAAAGATAAATACCAAGGCATTCATCAATTATGTGAAGAACCAAAGGTTGACAGGAGTGAAGAAAGGACCGATTAGAGATAAAGGTGGGAAGATGTGCTTGGAGGCTGTGGAAGTGAGCGAGGCCCTCAATGAATACTTACTTAACCATATATCCAGATAACAATTACATCACGGAAACAGGCCATCTCGGACCTTCCAGTCCGTGCCGAAAGGTTACTCTCACCTCGTCCCACCGACCTGCATTCAGCCCATAACCTTCCATTCCTTTCCTGTCCATATACCTATCCAATTTTACTTCATGTGAAAATATAGGACCTGCCTCTAACTCTTCTACTGGAAGCTCGTTACACACAGTTACCACCCTCTGAGTAAAGATGTTGCCCCTCATGTTACCCCTAAACTTTTGTCCCTTAATTCTCAACTGATGTCGTCTTCTTTGAATCTCCCCGATTCTCAGTGGAAAAAAGCCTATCCACGTCAACTCTATCTATACCCCCCATAATTTTAAATACCTTTATCAATACCCCCTCAACCTTCTACACTCCAAAGAATAAAGACCTAACTTACTCCAAATTCCAATTTACACCAATGCCTTGTAGAATTGTAACATTACATCCCATTTCCTATACTCAATGCTGCGATTTATAAGGCCAGCATACCAAAAGTTTTCATCACCACCCTATCAACATGAGATTCTACCTTCAGGGAACTATTCCCCATTATTCCTAGATCACTCAGTTCTACAGTATTCCTCAAAGATTAAGGAAATCTGTAAATATAAGGGTGTTGTTGATAGGGCAGGGAGGAGCTTGCCCTGGAGGGTTAGAGGGGGACACTGTCGGGGATGACGGTAGACAGAATAGTTCACAATTGCCGGATAGATATCTCCCACAGAAGGAAATGCTCCGAAATGACAGGGATAGGCAACTGTGGCTGACAGAGGAAGTGAAAGACTGCACAAAAGCCAAGGAAAGGGTGTATAGTGCGCAGACGTCTGTGGGAAGTTGGATGATTGGGAACTTTTCCAAAGTAAATAAAAGGCAACTGAAAAGACATAAGATGAGAAAAGACGAAACACGAAGGCTGACTAGCCAATAATATAGAGCATAATGCTAAAGGTGTTTTTGCTCAGTGACGTAAAGAGTTAAAAGGAGGTGGAAGTTGATACTGGGCCACTGAAATGGCGCTGGTGGGCTAATTATAAAATAAGTCAAAGTCAGCATGGTTTCTGTGAAGGGAAATCTTGCCTGACAAATCTGTTCGAGTTCTTCGAGGAAGTAACAAGCAGTATGGACAAACGAGAGGCAGCGGATGTCATTTACTTGGAGATTTCAGAAGGCATTTGATAAGGTGTCACACATGAGGCTGCTGAAGAAGATAAAATCCTATGGCATTGCAAGAAGGATAGTGGCGTGCTAGAGGAATGTCTGTCAGGCAGGAATTAAAGTGGCCTTTTCCGGTTGGCTGCCAGTGTTCCTCGGGGGTCTGTTTTGGGCTCGCTACTTTTGACATTGTTTGTCAATGATTTCGATCGGAATTGATGGTTTTGTGTCAGGGTTTACTAGGATAGGTTGAGGGATAACTAGTGCTCAGGAAGCAATGCGATTGCAGGAAAACAAACAATTTGGAGGAACGGGCATAAAAGTGTCAGATGTAATGTAGTGCTTGGAAATGTCTGATAGTAACAGGAGCAATGGTGCAGACTATTATGTAAATTGGAAGAAAGCTCAAACATCAGAATTGCAAAGGAAGTTGGGAGTCCTCGTGCAAGACGCCAGAAGATTAATTTACAAGTTGTGTCTGTGATAACGAAGGCAAATGCAATGTTGGCATTTATTTCAAGGGGAATAGAATATAACAGCAAGGAGATAATGCTGAGCTTTTGTAAGACACTAGTCAGGTCGCACGGGGAGTATTGTCAACAGTTTCGGGACCCATGTCTCAGAAGGGATGTGTTGTCATTGGAGACAGTCCACAGTAGGTTCACGCGGATTATTCCGGAAATTAAGGGGTTAACGTATGAGGAGTAGCCGGTACTAATTTCCATGCTTGTAGCTTTCCTATAATACTGGGGTCTCTGAACTTGTTTAACGGCCTCGTGTGGCTCCTTGCCAACGGCCTTCTGAAACCCAGGGGCACAGTACCCACCGACTCTCACTTGTCCAACGTGTTTGCTATTTCTACAAATATTCCCGACAAATTTCTCAGGCAAGATTTTCAGGCAAGGAAACCACGTTGACTACGGCCTATTTTATCATGTGCCCCCAGGTCAACCGAACCGACATCCTGCACAATCGACTCCAACATCTTCCCAGCCACCATGCTACCATACATATTCTCGCCTCTCTTTTATTACTTTATAACTCGGAAGAAATGTTTTGCTACCTTCTTTTATGCAATTAGCTAGTTTATAATTGCATTCCATCTATTCGTTCTTTTTGACTTTTAGGAAGACGAATGCGTCTAATGGCGACTCCTTTGCCTCTATCTTCGGAAACAGCTCTATTTATATCTCTGATATCTCTTTCTTTTTTCCTTAACCAGTTTCTTTAGAAGACCCCGACCTGGAGTTACACGCTGACTTTGATTCCTTGCGGGGCCTCACGACCGGCCGCTTCCCGACATGCCAAGGGTGCGGCCTAGAAGACGAGTGCGCCTTCGGTGTGCCGGAATTTCCTGGCTCTGGAGACGGCCAGATTCCAGGCCGGTGACGCCGCCTGCTGGGTCGAGGAACACGAAAGATCGTCAGCAGCGAGCAGGCTGCTGGCTGTGTACCCTGGGACCCGAGCTCGGAAAAAACAAAACGACGCAACAGACTTTTAACACCACAGATTGGCGAGCTGCTTTGTTGATTCTCCCCTCTCACTGGGAAACCGAGATATCACTTTCTCCCTTGTTCGTGAGAGAGAGAGAGCCTGTGGTATGTCGAACACCGGGTGAAAGGGTAGTCTTAGAAGAACATAGAACACAGAATAGTACAGCACATTACAGGCCCTTCGGCCCACAATGTTGTGCCGACGCACAAACCCTGCCTCCCATATAACCCCCGACCTTAAATTCCTCCATATACCTGTTCAGTAGTCTCTTAAACTTCACTAGTGTATCTGCCTCCACCACTGACTCAGGCAGTGCATTCCACTCCAACCAATAAAAAACCTTCCTCTAATATCCCCCTTGAACTTCCCACAACTTACCTTAAAGCCATGTCCTCTTGTATTCAGCAGTGGTGCCCTGGGGAAGAGGCGCTGGCTGTCCACTCTGTCTAATCCTCTTAATATCTTGTACACTTCTATCATGTCTCCTCTTATCCTCCATCTCTCCAAAGAGTAAAGCCCTAGCTCCACTAATCTCTGATCATAATCCAGACTCTCTAAACCAGGCAGCATCCTGGTAAATCTCCTCTGTACCTTTTCCAATCCCTCTGCTATCTAGTCCGGTTCCATACACATTTTTTGAGGATGTGACTAAGCACATTGACGAAGGAAGAGCAATAGATGTAGTGTATATGAATTTCAGCAAGGCATTTGATAAGGAACCCCATGCAATGCTTATTGAGAGAGTAAGGAGGCATGGGATCCAAGGGAACATTGTTTTATGGATCCAGAACTAACTTTCCCACAGAAAGCAAAGAGTGGTTCTAGACGGATCACAATCTGCATTGAAGTCGGGCTCCAGAGGTGTACCTCAGGGATCTGTTCTAGAACCCTTACTCTCCGTATAGTACGAATGGGTAAGACTCTTGGTAGTGTGGAGGATCCGAGGGATCTTGGGTTCGAGTCCATAGGACACTCAAAGCTGCTACGCAGGATGACTCTGTGATTAAGAAGGCATACGGTGCATTGGCCTTTGTCAATCTCGGGATTGTGTTTTGGAGCCGAGAGGTAATTTTGCA
This sequence comes from Hypanus sabinus, assembly GCF_030144855.1. NCBI lineage: Eukaryota > Metazoa > Chordata > Chondrichthyes > Myliobatiformes > Dasyatidae > Hypanus > Hypanus sabinus. The sequence continues at coordinate 177,549 of NW_026781534.1, read as the reverse complement.
ACTTTAAGAGGACCCTGGTCAGACCCCTCTTGGAGAACTGTGCTCAGTTCTGGTCGCCGTGCAACAGGACGGGTGTTGAGAGCATAGAGAGGGCGCAGAGAAGATTTAACAAGGATGTTGCCTGGATTGGGGATCATGCCTTATGAGAATAGATTAAATGAGCTCGGCCACTTCTCCTTGGAGCGACGGGGGATGAGAGGTGACCTGATAGAGGTGTATAAGATAATGAGAGGCATTGATCCTGTGTATAGTCAGAGGCTTTTTTCCCAGGGGTGAAATTGCCAGCACGAGAGAACATAGTTTTAAGCTTCTTGGAAGTAGGTACAGAAGATGTAGGGATATTCTCATCGCAAAGTACAAGACGTATGCTAAAGGGGGATATCGCGACCATAGCTGACAAGAGAAGTTAAAGCCAACATTTAGCCAAAGTGTAATCATAAAAGTAGTGAAAATTTAGAGGATTGTGAAGGTTTGAGAAACCAACCGAAGAAGGAAAAAGCGGAATATGAAGCTAGCCAATAATATTAAAGAGGACACCAAAAGTTTCTTCAGATATATAAAACATAAAAATGAGGCTGCAACACATATTGGACTGCTAAAATAACGTGAGGGAGATGTGATGGGGACAAGGAAATGGCGGAAAAATCTGAATAGTTATTTTGCGTCAATGTTAACTGCAGAACAGTCTGCTGTAAGTTCGAGAGTGTCAGGAGGAAGAAGAATGTGAAGTTGCCATTACCGGGGAGAGGGTACTTGGGACATTGAACGGTCACCAGGCAAGAAGATAGACATCCCAGTGTTCTGAAAGTGGAGGTGGAAGAGATGTTGGAGGCATTAATAATGCTATTTCAAGAACCAATTGATCCTGGCATGTTCTTGTTGGAATAGAAAATTACAAATGTTACTCCACTCTTCAAGAGGGGAGGGAGGAAGAAGGAAGAAAATTACAGGCCAGTTAGTCTGACCACAGTGTTTGGACTTGGTTGTGAAGTAGATGGTTTCAGTGTACCCGGTGGAACATGATGTAATATGTCGCTGACAGCACGGTTTCCATGGGGGAAAATTTTGCCTGACATATCTGTTGGAATTATTTGAAGAAATAACAAGCATGTTAGAGACTGGGGAATCGGTGGATGTTGTTTAGTCAAATCAAGTCATGTCGCTTTTTATTGTCGTTTCGACCATAAGCTGCTGGTACAGTACACAGTGAAAACGAAACAACGTTCCTCCAGGACCCTGGTGTTACATGAAACAACACAAAACTACACTAGACTATGTGAGACAGCACAAGGCTACACCAGACTACGTAAAGCAACATAAAAGCTGCACCAGACTACAGATCTACACAGGACTACACAAAGTGCACAAAACAGTGCAGGGCAGTACAATAATTAATAAACAAGACAATAGGCACAGTAGAGGACAAATTTCAATATAATAATAAATGCTGAAGGTGTCAGGCCAGGCTCTGGGTATTGAGGAGTCTGACGGCTTGGGGGAAGAAACTATTACATAGTCTGGTTGTGAGAGCCCGAATGCTTCGGAGCCTTTTCCCCGACCGCAGGAGGGAGAAGAGTTTGTTTGAGGGGTGCGTGGGGTCCTTCATAATGCTGTTTGCTTTGCGGATGCAGCTTGTGGTGTAAATCTCCGTGATGGCGGGAAGAGAGACCACAATGGTCTTCTCAGCTGACCTCACTATCCGCTGCAGGGTCTTGCGATCAGAGACGGTGCAATTTCCGAACCGGGCAGTGGTGCAGCTGCTCAGGATGCTCCCTATACAACCCCTGAAGAATGTGATAAGGATGGGGGTTGGAAGATGGACTTTCCTCAGCCTTCGCAAAAAGTAGAGACGCTGCTGGACTTTCTTTGCTGTGGAGCTGGTGCTTAACAAGTTAAGAGCTGATGATATTACAGGAAAGATACTGGCATGGAAAAAACATTGGCTGTTTGCGGAGTCAAGGGATATGGGGAGAAGGCAGCAACGGGGTACTGATTGTATATGATCAGCCATGATCACAGTGAATGGCGGTGCTGGCTAGAAGGGCCGAATGGCCTACACCTGCACCTATTGTCTATTGTCTATTGATTGGCAGCCAAAGAGTGGGAAGTAAGGGAACTTTTTTTGGTTGGCTCCCGGTGACTAGTGCTGTTCCACAGGGGTCTGTGCTGTGACTGATTCTTTTTACGTTATATGTTAATGATTTGGATGATGGAATCGATAGCTTTTTTGCAAACTTTACAGAGTCATAGAGATAAACGACATACAGTCATGCCCTTCGGCCCATCTAGTCCATTCACAGCTGGATCATAGACTTCCAGAAGCCTCCTGTCCACTCCTGCTCGCAGTTCATTCCACACTCTCACGACCTTCTGAGTGAAGACTTTCCCCCTCATGTTCCCCTTAAACTTCTCACCTTTCACCCTTGATCCTTGATCTCTGCTTGCAGTCTCACCCAACCACCGTGGATAAAGCCAGTAAACCTCTATCAAATCCCCTCTCAATCTTCTACCTTCTAAATAGTGCAGTCCTACCTCATTCAATGTTTCCTGAAAACCCGGGTCCAAGTCAAACCCCACTTGGAGTAATGTGCTCAGTTCTGGTCACCTCACTACTGGAAGGAGGTGGAAGCCGTAGAATGGGTGCAGAGGAGATTTACAAGGGTGTTGCCTGGATTGGGGAGCAGGCCTTATGAGAATAGATTGAGTGAACTCGGCCTTTTCTCCTCGGAGCGACGGGGGATGAGAGGTGACCTGATAGAGGTGTATAAGATGATGAGAGGCAATGATCGTGTGGATAGTCAGTGGCTTTTTCCCCAGGGTTGAAATGGTTAACACAAAAAGGCAGTTTCAAGGTGCTTGGAAGTCGGTACAGAGGAGATGTCAGGGGTAAGTTTTTTACTCAGAGAGTGGTGAGTGCGTGGAATGGGCTACCGGCATCGGTGGTGGAGACAGATACGATAGGGTCTTTTAAGAGGCTTTTAGATAGGTACATGGAGCACAGTTAAATAGAAGGCTATAGGTAAGCCTGGCCGAATTCTGGGGAGATATAGGGCACAATTTTTGGGCCGAATGGCCTGTATTGCGCTGTAGGTTTTCTATATTTCTATGTTTCGATGTTTCTATAGCTGAGCGGGGGAGGGAGCTGTCGGGGAGGGGCCGGGTCTTTAAAAGCAGCCCTGACAGGTAGCGAGACAGCGAGTGAGAGAGAGAGAGAGAGAGAGAGAGAGAGAGAGAGAGAGAGAGAGAGAGAGAGAGAGAGAGAGAGAGAGAGAGAGAGAGAATCAGCGAACGAACGGGTGCAATAGAAACAGAGATGGCTCTAGTGTGGACAGGTGAACAGACGGCCACGTCAAACGTCCAGAAGATCGCAAATGCGGTGAGTTCCAAAATCTTTCAGAACCCTTAAACTACCCTCCTCGGGTACATATGTGCGAGAGAAGGGTAGAGATGTAAAGTATGGAAAAGGCAGTGGAAGACCATTTGCAGAAGGGAGAGGAGAGGATTTAGTAAAGGACAGGGAGGATAATGGTGACAGCAACAGGACAGAGGCTGGATGAAGGAGGAGAGTGCGGGAAAGGTGTGAGGGGGCTATATATGGGAGAGGATAGGGGAGGGCGTCGGTACCGGGGAGGGGAGGGAGGTAGAGGGAGACGGAGGGGTTGTTGGGAAGGGAGGGGGACGAAAGTGGGAAGGAAGGAGGAGGAGGAGGGTTTGGATTAGGCTGCAGGAGGAAAGTTGGAGAAGGAAACGGAATGCGAGGGGCAGGAACAGTAGGAGAAAGGGAGGTGGAAGGAGGAAGAGCCAGGAGTGGAGAGAGCGAGAAATAGCAAGTATAGTGCATGGAGTAAAATTAGATATAACATATAGAGAAGCTTTGAGCAAAGAGAAGCAAAATAAAGGATGTACAGGTAGTAAGGTTGAAGGGCTAAAGTGTGTGTACTTCAATGCAAGAAGCTTCAGGAACAAAGGTGATGAACTGAGAGCTTGGATACGTACATGGAATTATGATGTAGTGGCCATTACGGAGACTTGGCTGCAACCAGGGCAGGAATGGATTCTCAGCCAGGAGTAGAGAGAGGGAGAAATAGCAAAAGGGGGGAATAGCGAGATAATTGGAGACGAGAGAGAGAGAGAGAGAGAGAGACAGACGGACGGGGAGGGAGAGGAACGGGATAGATCAGGGGAAGTAGGGAGAGGTGGGAGGGTGGAGAAAGAGTAGTGTGAGATGGGAGAGAGAGAGAGACAGGGATACGGAGAGAAAGAGCAGGGAAAATAGAGAAAAGCGAGAGATAGAGTGCGAGTCCAGAAAGGGGAGGGAGGGCAGGGGAATTTTCGAGCGCGTAGAGGGAAGGAGAAGGAAAGAGCGGGAAGTGGAGAGAGAGAGACGAATGAAAGTTGTGAGTTCCAGCAGGCGAATTGGAGAGAAGGTAGACGGATAGATATGGGGAGTGGGGAAGAGCGAGAGCGAGACGGGAAAAGTGTGAGGAAGAGCAGGGACTGTGGAATGAGGAAGCAGAGAGTGAGACGAAGGAGGTGTTGGCAAGGGCAGGGAAAGTGGAGAAAGATCAGTGACGGAGCGACGCGAAAGAGGAAAGAGGAAATGCCAGGATAGGGTAAAGAGTATTGAGGCACACAGAAAGGGGGATAAGAGCAGTGGAGGAGGAGAGGGGGTAAGAGGGAGACGGTGAGTGTGGGTGAAAGAGCCGGGGAAGCGGAGAGAGGGGGGAAGAGAGTGACGGATTGAGGATGAAATGACAGTTTGGAGAGAGTCGAGGGAGAGTGAGGATTAAGGGTTCGATGTGAAAAGCGTGCGTCGGAGCGAACAAAAGCGGGGAAATGGAGAGAGGGGTGAGAGAGAAAAAATGATACCGCCACTCGGTTCCAGACACCCTTCCTCGTCCCGCTCTGCCCTCTCCGGGAGATTCAGATATTTCTGTTGTTCCTACCCAGGTGAAATCCGATGTGGAGAATCACATCAGCCACACAGTGGTTACATACATAGCGAAAAAGTATCGTGAACAGGACCAGTCTGCCATCCTGGGAAAATTTTACCTGATCAAGGTCGAGAAGGGGGCAGGGTTGGGACGGGAATGGAGTCTGGGAGGGGTGGGAGGGGAAATGAGACTGGGAGGGTGTGGGAGAGGAATGGAGACCAGGAGGGGTGGGAGGGGAATGGAGACCGGGAGAGGGTGGGAGGGAAATGGAGACCTGGAGGGGTGGGAGGGGAATAGAGACAGGGAGGGGGGGGGAGAGAAATGGAAATCGGGAGGGGTGGGAGGGAAATGGAGACCGGGAGGGATGGGAGGGGAATAGAGACAGGGAGGGGGGAGAGAAATGGAAATCGGGAGGGGTGGGAGGGAAATGGAGACCGGGAGAGGGTGGGAGGGAAATGGAGACCGGGAGGGATGTGAGGGGAATAGAGACAGGGAGGGGGGAGAGAAATGGAAATCGGGAAGGGTGGGAGGGAATTGGAGACCGGGAGAGGGTGGGAGGGAAATGGAGACCGGGAGGTGGTGTGATTGGAACAGAGACAGGGAAGGGGGAGAGAAATGGAAATCGGGAGGGGTGGGAGGGGAATGGAGTACGGGAGAGGGTGGGAGGGAAATGGAGACCGGGAGGGGTGGGAGGGGAATGGAGACCGGGAGAGGGTGGGAGGGAAATGGAGACCGGGAGGGGTGGGAGGGAAATGGAGACCGGGAGGTGGTGTGAGTGGAACAGAGACAGGGAGGGGGTGAGAAATGGAGATCGGGAGGGGTGGGAGGGGAATGGAGTCCGGGAGGGGGTGGGAGGGAAATGGAGACCGGGAGGTGGTGTGATTGGAACAGAGACAGGGAAGGGGGAGAGAAATGGAAATCGGGAGGGGTGGGAGGGGAATGGAGACCGGGAGGAGTGGGAGGGGAATGGAGACCGGCAGGGGGTGGGAGGGGAATGGAGACCGGGAGGGGGTGGGAGGGGAATGGAGACCGGCAGGGGGTGGGAGGGGAATGGAGACCGGCAGGGGGTGGGAGGGGAATGGAGACCGGGAGGGGGTGGGAGGGGAATGGAGACCGGGAGGGGTGGGAGGGAAATGGAGACAGGGATGTGATGTGTGGGGAATAGAGACAGGGAGGGGGGAGAGAAATGGAGACCGGGAGGGGGTGGGAGGGGAATGGAGACCGGGAGGGGTGGGAGGGGAATGGAGACCGGCAGGGGGTGGGAGGGGAATGGAGACCGGGAGGGGGTGGGAGGGGAATGGAGACCTGCAGGGGGTGGGAGGGGAATGGAGACCGGCAGGGGGTGGGAGGGGAATGGAGACCGGGAGGGGTGGGAGGGGAATGGAGACCGGGAGGGGGTGGGAGGGGAATGGAGACCTGCAGGGGGTGGGAGGGGAATGGAGACCGGCAGGGGGTGGGAGGGGAATGGAGACCGGGAGGGGTGGGAGGGGAATGGAGACAGGGATGTGATGTGAGGGTAATAGAGACAGGGAGGGGGGAGAGAAATGGAGACCGGGAGGGGGTGGGAGGGGAATGGAGACCGGGAGGGGTGGGAGGGAAATGGAGACAGGGATGTGATGTGTGGGGAATAGAGACAGGGAGGGGGGAGAGAAATGGAGACCGGGAGGGGGTGGGAGGGGAATGGAGACGGTGAGGGGTGGGAGGGGAGAGGTGTACGGGAGGTTAGGGTTAACAAAGACGGGAAGAGTGCAAGGCTGGGAGTGTAAATGGAGACCAGGATGGCTTGGCGGGGAGAGGTGTAGTGGAGGTGATCGAATGGGGTAGGTCTGTAGGGGTGGAAGGGGGCGACAGAGACGGAGAGGTGTGTAGGGAAGAGTGGAAGTGCCGCAGAGGGGTGTAGGGGAGGGAGAGGGTGATGGAGACAGGGATGGATGTATGGGGGAGGGGCGATGGAGACGGGGGTGCAGGGGAGAGAGTGGTGATAGAGACGGGGTGTGTAGGGGAGGAGGGGCGATGGAGACGGAGGGTGTAGGGGAGGGAGGGTTGACGCAGACGGGGAGCGGTGTAGGGGAGGGAGAGGTTGATGGAGACAGGCAGGGATGTAGTCAAGGAAGGTGGTGACGGGGACAGGGAGGGGTGTAGGGGAGGGAGGGAGTGACGGAGACGGGGAGGGGTGTAGGGGAGGGATGGGGTGACTGAGACTGGGAGGGGGTAGGGGAAGGAGGGGTGATAGAGAAGGGGTGGGGTTGTAGGCGAGGGAGGGGTGATGGAGACAGGGAGTTGTGTAGCGGACCGAGGGACGATGGAGACGTGGGAGACGTGGTGCGATGGAGACGGGGAGGAGATCAGCGAGGGATGAAGTGGCGGGGATGTGGAGGGAGGGCTGGCGAGAGCGCGGATCACGGAGGTGGCAGTGGGAAGGAGGGGTTAGCGGACGGGACTCCCATGACTAACCGAGTGACCCTCCCCACAGATTGATATTGACACCAACAACTTCGTCCACGTGGAGGTGTTCGTTCCCAATAACTACCCGGGCTCTCAGCCAGTTCTGCTGTCGGTTGTGGAAAACATCAAGATGAGCGATCCGCTGGATCCCTTGGTCTGAGAAACGAGAGTTTCCTGACCGATGCCAACCCATCGCTGTGCTTGCGGCCCACCCCTCGGGAATATTCCCCTCCCTCCCCAACTCACCGACACGTCCCGCGCTCCCGGAATACCAGCAGACCCACCTCTCCAGCTCGCTGAGGCTACCTGATCCGTCAGCTGTTCGACGCACAAGCTTTTCGCCAATAAAACGCATTGATCCGTTTGGTCGTCTGGTCGTCTTTAACAATCCCCTCTTTCTGATGCTTGGGGCGGGGGCAACGCTGCGGGGCAGTTAGTGCGGATGTGTGAGGGAGAGGGGGAGCTGGACGTATGCGGGCCGCTGAACTACAGTCTGACGGAGATCCAATCGGAGGGAGGCGGTCACGGAGACAAGGGGAGGGGGCGCGGTTCGAGGTGGAGTGTGGAGGGGAATCACTGCGAGGTGTGGATGGTGTCAGTGGGATGAGAGGGCGGGGTGTGTGAGGTGGGCGGGATGAGAGGAAATAGAGGGCAGGGTTCGTTGGAGGACGGTGTGCGTTAGGGACGAGGGGCGGGGTTTGCGGGAGGAGAGGTCGGGCTCAGTGGAGAGAGGGGGCGAGTGGAGAGAGCGGTTCGTGTTGTACAATCTGCGGCAGGGAGCGCGTAAGAGGGACACTTTTCAATCGGGGCGGCGATCGAGATTTTCAAAGGCAGATTTTCGGGGCAATTCACGAAGAAGAGCTCCGACCAGCGATCAGCCGGCCTCTGGGATTGTTTAGCAGGAGCAAGTTAAAGGAAGGCTGTGCCAAGCGCGGCGGCGGTCGTAACACGCAACCCTGGGGAGAGTACCTGTTACATGCTCGCAACCCTGTAAAACTATCAGCAGCAATTGGTCGCACTTTATTTTGCGGTTAACAGTCACTATTTTATTAGTAACTGCTAAATATAGTAAATTAACCAGGTAATCAAAGGTTAGCAGCATTACGCAGCCATAGGAGTACAGATAAAGTTCGCCAAACAAAGACAAGCTCAGCTGGTAATAGTTACAGTCTTACGATGGGATGTTAGAAAGTTCGGTTCAGTTCCAATGCAGAGCTGATTCTGTTGTGTTGAGGGAGATATTTGTAACCCAAGGCGAAATCCACGACAGGGGGAAAGCCAGTAAACAGGTGTCGTCGATCTTCCCGCTGTCCTGCGAATCCTCGCACGCAGCTTCACCATCAGTAGCTGATCAAAGGGGGACCCGAGTTCAACCCGGGGAAGTGTGAGGTGTGCACGTCGGAAGGACAAACTCCAAGGCAGAGTACAAAGTAAATGGCGGGCTACCAGGTAGTGTGGAGAAGCGGCAGGGGACATGTCCGCAGATCCCTGAAAGTTACCTCCCTGGTAGACAGGGTAGTTAAGAAAGCTTATGGGGTGTTGGCAATGGAACAACTTTGGTACCGTCGGTTCGTTGCTGCGTTATCAATTATAACCCAAACATTCCGACTAAACAGACCATTACCTCAGCAGTTACCCACAAAAAAACCACTTCATTATAACCCTGCAGAGAAGCCATTTTATATATGCAGTTAACATACAGTTAATAAAGAGGACCCTACCATCGTTTACCCCTCCCCGTGCTACACGTTTCTCACCCTTACCCGCAGAGTCATTCCCACGCCACTCCGCATTATTCTTTTTGGAGTGGCTTTTGACTGTCAATTTCTGACGGCAGTTTTGTGTCACTTATGAGTTCTTGTTCTGCTTGGCCGTTCTTGATTGGAGTTCCGACCCTGTCTTTAGTTCTGCCCGTTGCACTGAGGTAACGGGAACCATGTTTCCTGAAGTCACTATTTCACATCCGGAAACAGCAGCCCACTCCAGCCATTGAAATTACTCTTTCAATCATTGAGGGGCCATCACTGTGCAGAATGAAATCTCTGGCAGAAGAAGAAACTGCCATAGATTTGGTGCGCTACCTCGGGAGAATATGTGCTGCGGCGTCCAAGGAGGGGTTGATGCTGCCCCCTAGTGTTCATTCAGGAAGATATCAAGCTGTATTGTGTTGGATTGTAGATTTCCGCAACATAAATGGAAACAGGGTCTCAGACTATATTTTCCTGTGTCACTTCCATCCTGTGTTTATCGTTAACGTCTCGGATAAGTGGTTTATCTGTAGCAGTGAATCTTAATTCAGGTGTAGACAATGACGATTTAAATGTTTGAAACACTTTCAGTTCTTCATTTACAGCGACAGAGTCGGCTGAGCACTGAAAGTCTCTCAGGAGATTGCCAATCAACTGATCAATTGTTGTTGGAACTGCCACCATTGGTGTTAGCTTGCTAATGTATTGATTAACAATATCGATAACCATATAACAATTACAGTATGGAAACAGGCCATCTCGGCCCTCCTAATCCATGCCGAATGCTTACTCACACCTCGTCCCACAGACCTGTACTCAGCGCATAACCCTCCATTCCTTTCCTGTCCATATACCTATCCAATTTTCCTTTAAATGACAATACCGAACCTGCCTCTACCACTTCTACTGGAAGCTTGTCCCACACAGCGACCAGTCTCTGAGTAAAGAAATTCCCCCTCGTGTTACCCTTAAACTTTTGCCTCCTAACTCTCATATCATGTCCTCTTGATTGAATCTCCCCTACTCTCAATGGAAAAAACCTATCCACGTCAACTCGATCTATCTTCCCATTATTTTAAATACCTCGATCAAGTCCCCCTCAACCTTCTACGCTCCAAAGAATAAAGCCGTACCTTGTTAGGTCTTTCCCTGTAACTGGGTGGTGAAACCCAGGTAACATTCTAGTAAATCTTCTCTGTCTATTTTGTTGTTATTTTTCCTATAATTCGGTGACCAGATCTGTACACAATACTCCAAATATGGCCTTACCAATGCCTTGTAGAATCTTAACGTTACATCCCAACTCATAAACTCAATGTTGTGTTTTACAAAGGCCAGCATACCAACAGCTTTCTTCATCACCAGGTCCACGTGAGATTCCACATTCAGGGAACAATGCACCATTATTCCGAGATCACTCTGTTTTGCTGCATTCCTCAATGCACCTTTTACGAAGTATGTCCTATTTGGTTTATTCATACCAAAATGTAGCAACTCACACTTATTAGCATTAGACTCCATCTGCCATCTTTCAGCCCACTCTTCTAAATGGCCTAAATCTCTCTGCAAGCTTTGAAAACCTACTTCATTATCCACAGCGCCACATATCTTAGAATCATCTCCATACTTACTAATCCAATTTACCAACCCATCATCCAGATCATTAATGTATATGACAAACAACATTGGACCCAATACGGATCCCTGAGGCACACCACTGGTCACCAACCTCCAACCTGACAAACATTTATCCACCAATCCACCAACAGTTTCACCTTCAATCCTGGGTGAATTCACTCCCTTCACATGGCATATCTGTCCGTCTTTTTGTTTTATCGCTGTCACCCACGCTTGACGCGCTAGGGGTCGCAGTAGTGCACATATCATGACTGGCCTGCAGTGTCTCGGAGTTCGGATGGTGTCACTGTATCGGGAGACTAACCGGTGTGGTCTGAAATCCGGATGGGGCCGCTATCTCAGAAAGGTGATTCTCAAGTCAGAGCTTAAAAATGGCGTCACCTATCACTTCCTTCGAATATGGCCAAGCGCGGACGGACAGACTCTGAAGTAGGTCGGTAGTTCCCAAACATTCAAGCGAACAGAGCTTAGAGGGAAAGGAAAGCATTAAACGCTCGGTTTCTTGCGGTGAAGACCAGTTCGCTAATTTCTCTCCCAGCCTGACAGTGATGGGCGCTCAGGACTTCGATTGCAGACGCACCATCGCTGTTCGGCCAGATGGTGGCGCTCCAGTCCGTTGTATTGGCAGCGATGGGCGATCTCACACCGCGGAACACTGGACTTCTCATCTGAGGGCCCAGGCACCGTCGCTGCTCAGGAGCTGATTTTAAACAATTCCGTCATGGACGGTCCCAAGACCGGCTGCGGAAGGAGGAGATGCAGGAAAGATGTCGCGACTTTGCGGAGGATGCAGACGAAATTTAGCAGGATACAGCCTTGGATCAAAGTGCATGTGCTATAACGAGAGCTTAGGGCAAGCTTGGAGGCTGTCGGTTGATCTAATAGAGGGTTTTCAGGCACACCTGGAGTGGACGGTGGGTATATCTTTTGCAATGTCATAGCAGGGGTCAGAAATTTAAGATAAAATGGAATTATTCAAAGGAGATGTGACAGTTTGCGTATTTTTTTCAAAACAGACTGCGGTGGGTGCCTCGGATTCACTGCAGGGGATGCCGGTTGAGACAGATGCAGTGGGCAATCTTAGAGATGTTTAGATGGAACATGGAGGGGCCGGGGTGGAAGCGGAGGGTCGGCGCACAGATGCGCTTGGATGAGGCGGGTAAGGAGAGTGGGCGAGGGAGCAAGGAGAGTGGGCGAGGGAGAAAGGAGAGTGGGCGAGGGAGAAAGGAGAGTGGGCGAGGGAGAAAGGAGAGTGGGCGAGGGAGAAAGGAGAGTGGGCGAGGGAGCAAGGAGAGTGGACGAGGGAGAAAGGAGAGTGGGCGAGGGAGAAAGGAGAGTGGGCGAGGGAGAAAGGAGAGTGGGCGAGGGAGCAAGGAGAGTGGGCGAGGGAGAAAGGAGAGTGGACGAGGGAGAAAGGAGAGTGGGCGAGGGAGAAAGGAGAGTGGGCGAGGTAGCAAGGAGAGTGGGCGAGGGAGCAAGGAGAGTGGGCGAGGGAGCAAGGAGAGTGGGCGAGCTAGCAAGGAGAGTGGGCGAGGGAGAAAGGAGAGTGGGCGAGGGAGAAAGGAGAGTGGGCGAGGGAGCAAGGAGAGTGGGCGAGAGAGAAAGGAGAGTGGGCGAGGGACTAAGGAGAGTGGACGAGGGAGCAAGGAGAGTGGGCGAGGGAGAAAGGACAGTGGGCGAGGGAGCAAGGAGAGTGGGCGAGGGAGAAAGGAGAGTGGGCGAGGGAGAAAGGAGAGTGGGCGAGGGAGAAAGGAGAGTGGGCGAGGGAGCAAGGAGAGTGGGCGAGAGAGAAAGGAGAGTGGGCGAGGGACTAAGGAGAGTGGACGAGGGAGCAAGGAGAGTGGGCGAGGGAGAAAGGACAGTGGGCGAGGGAGCAAGGAGAGTGGGCGAGGGAGAAAGGAGAGTGGGCGAGGGAGAAAGGAGAGTGGGCGAGGGAGCAAGGAAATTGGGCGAGGGAGCAAGGTGAGTGGGCGAGGGAGCAAGGAGAGTGGGCGAGAGAGAAAGGAGAGTGGGCGAGGGAGCAAGGAGAGTGGGCGAGGGAGCAAGGAGAGTGGGCGAGAGAGAAAGGAGAGTGGGCGAGGGAGAAAGGAGAGCGCGTGGACGAGCGGGGATGAATAAGCTGCCCCCGATTCCCCCACAGTCACACACAATTAACTGTCCGGCGACAACGAGTGACAGGTTGAATCCTCAGTCCCGTTTCTCACCGTCACTCCGCATCCGGGAACCGGCGGCCAGAAAATCACACTTCAGGGCCGTGTCCGAGATCGCTGCTGATCCAGGGTCACTGCCGAGGGATTTGCCAATTTAACGTCATTATATTGGCCAGACTGTCGAATGCAGCGTCCTCTGACCAAAGTGCGCAAAAAGATTCTCTCCCCGGATAATTCCACAATCGGGTACTGGTTTCTCAGTCTGAGCACCGGCCCCCCGGGCTCTTCCTGTGTGTGAAATTCCGGCTGATCTCCCGAGAGCAAACAACACGGCGGATGCAGCGTCACCGGACAGGCGGCGGAGTCACATGGGTGTGGGGCCACCTCTTACTCGGCTGGAGGGCTCGGCTGGAGGGCTCGGCTGGAGCCAGCGTCGTTTCAGAAGTTGGGAATTACCTGAAGCGTGGCCCTTAAAGGGGAAGGCGGCCATTAAAGGCGATGCCAGGAAGTCGGCCAAAATGTCCCCGTCCCGTCGATGAGGATTTTTCACACTTTCGGAAGTTCACAGTCACACAAGACCTCCGGCTCTGGTATCCGGGCAAAACTTCAGTTCCAGTCTCACTGAATTAATTACTCGTCAGTCTGAAACAGATGGAAGAACAAAGATGAAATAAACAGATCACACAACAGTGTCAGTAACAGGGGACCGGGGTTAATGTTTCAACAACACTCACAGACAAATATCACCAGAAAACCCGCGGATCCGCTGATATTTTATCACATTGAACATTAACACAAACACTCATAGGATCCGCTTCAGACTCGGGAGGGTCAGTATGAGGCGGCGGAGAGTGGGCACAGATCCGTCTGACAGAGAGTTTGATGCCAGTCTCAGATCCGTAAGTGATGGGTTTGTACTGAGAGCGGAGACGAGATCCTCGGCACCAGAATCTGTGAGACCGACATCCCTCAGCCTGGAGATGAGAGAGAGTGAGGGTGAAGGACACAGAGAGACAGGAGACGGTACAAATCCCCAGTGTTTATCAGTAACACAATTAGTGATCACATTAATGCTCAGTGTCAGGCACCCAGCGACTGTAAACACAATCTGCCACATTCTGGTACTTACTCCAGTTTCAGTATTTTACACTCCGGGTTCCTCAGAGCCGCAGACGCCAGTTTCACTCCTGAATCTCCCAGTTTATTGCCCACAATTCTAAACACAAACAGACAAATTGATGAACAAAGTGATTCAAACCGCGGGGCTGGGGGGTATTACTCTCACTCGGATATTTCAGGAAACATTAAACCCTTCAGTCAATCACTGAGCAGAGTCCCATCACTGTCAATGTCCCTCACTGACCAGCTCCACGGTATTCACCAAATGTCAGTAATTTCGTCTGTCGGTGTGACCGTATAGGCTCCACACATTCTCTAACGTTCAGGGAAAAAAAACCTTCCTGACATGAGAGGTCAGGATAGAATGGCGGGAGAAAGAGCCACAGTGGAAATCTGGCGTGGGCGGCTAAATAGATGGCGGAATAGTGATGGGAAGAGGAATGCCACAGGAGGAAGTGTGTGGGAGAGAGTAATGCCACAGGAGGAAGAGGAATGGGGAAGAGGGATCGGACAGCAGGAAGGGGGATGGGAAGAGGGATGCCACAGGAGGAAGTGTGTGGGAGAGAGTAATGCCACAGGAGGAAGAGGAATGGGGAAGAGAGATCCGACAGGAGGAAGGGGGATTTTAGCAAGGCATTTGATAATGTACCATATGCCAAGCTTATTGAGAAAATACGGAGGCATAAGTAGACTTTGAGGAACCAGAACTGGTTTCCCCACAGAAGTCTAAGAGTGGTTGTAGGCGGGTCCCATTCTGCATGGAGGCCGGTGAGCAGTCGTGTGCCTCAGGGATCTGTTCTGGGACCCCTACTCTTGTGAATTTTATAAATGACCTGGATGAGGAAGTGGAGGGATGGGTTGGTGAATTTGCTGATGGGGTTGTTGTCGATAGTGTGGAGGGCTGTCAGGGGATACAAAGGGACATTGATAGGATGAAAAACTGGGCTGAGAAGTGGCAGATGGAGTTCAACCCAGATAAGTGTGAGGTGGTTCACTTTGGTAGTTCAAATATGATGTCAGAATATAGCATTAATGCTAAGCCTCTTGGCAGTGTGGAGGATCAGAGGGATTTTGGGGACCAAGTGCATAGGACACTCAAAGCTGCTACGCCGGTTGACTCTGTGGTTAAAGAGGCATACAGTGCATTGGCCTTCATCAGTCGTGGGATTGAGTTTAAGAGCCGAGAGGTAAAGTTGCAGCAATATAGGACCCTGGCCAGACCCCACTTGGAGTACTGTGCTCAGTTTTGGTTGCCTCACTACAGGAAGGATGTGAAAGCCATAGAAACGGTGCGGAGGAGATTTACAAGGATGTTGCCTGGATTAGGGAGCAAGCCTTATGAGAATAGGTTGAGTGAACTCGGCCTTTTGTCCCTGAAGAGGTGACCTGACAGAGGTGGACAGGATAATGAGAGACTTTGATCGTGTGGGTAGTCAGAGGCTTTTCCCCAGGGCTGATATGGCTGCCACGAGAGAGCAGTTTTAAGTTGCTAGGGAGTAGGTATAGAGGAGGTGTATAGAGGAGGGTAAGTTTTTTACAGAAAGTGGTGAGTACGTGAAATGGGCTGCCGGCGGCGTCGGTGGTGGCGGAAACGATAAGGTCTTTTAAGAGACTCTTGGATGGCTACCTGGAGCTTAGAAAAGTAGAGGGGTTGGGTAAAGCCTAGCTAGTTCTAAAGTAGTGTCATGTTCGGCACAGCTTTGTGGGCCGATGGGCCTGTGTTGTGCTGTAGGTTCTCTGTGTTTCTATGTTTCTAAAGCAACCTCTTCCTCAATGTCGCAGAAGGGAAGAAGCAGGCTGTGAACGACAGGAGGAATGGAGACATGCTCACCACTATTGATGTAAACATCACCGAGGATTTTACCTGGTCTGTACATACCGGCTGTGTGGTGCCTCATTCTCCTCAGACGGTGGAAGAAACCGGAGACGGTTGAAGGGTCCTATATATCTGCAACATTACCTCTCGGCTCCTAAACTCAGTCCCACTATTGATGAAGGCCAATTCACCGTATGCCTTCTTAACCACAGAGTCAAAACACCTTGAGTGTCCTATGGGCTCGGAACCCAATATCCCTCTGATCCCCCACCTGCCAAGAGTCTTACCAGTAATACTAGATTCTGCCATCACATTTGACCTACGAAAATGAACCACCTCACACCTATCTGGGTTGAACTCCATCTGTCACTCCTCAGCCCAGTTCGGCATCCTAGTGATGTCTGGCTGTAACCTCTGACAGCCCTCCACACTACCCACAACACCCCCAACCTATTAAAGGTGTCATCAGAAAATTTACTCACCCATCCCTCTACTTCCTTACCCAGGTCATGAATAAAAATCACCGACCTCAATGCAGAATACGACCCGTCTACAACCTCTCTTTGCCTTCTGTGGGCAAGCCACTTCTGGAGCCACAAAGGAACGTCCCCTTGGATCCCATGCACCCTTCCGTTAGCAATAGGCCTTGCAAGTGGTCCCTTATCAAATGCCTTGGTGAAATACTACATCTACTGTTCTTCCTTCATCAATCTGTTTAGTTACATCCTCAAAAAAAAAAAATCAGGATGGTAAGGCATGATGTGCCTTTAACAATGAATTGCTACAGGTTCAATTCTATCTGATGAGGAAAAAATGTAACATTGACTAACAGCAGTGTCTGTAAAAAGAATTCAACCGCCTTTGAGGAGTTTCGTGTTTTATTGCTGCACAACGTTCAATCACAGCGGATTGAACTCGTCTGTCATGATACAAATCAACAGAAAAAGACTCTTTCGTATCAAAGTGAAAACAAACCCCTGTAAGGTGATCTGAATTAGTTACCAATATAAAGCACAAAATAATTCATTTCATAAATATTCAGTACTTTCCCACCATCA
This sequence comes from Hypanus sabinus, assembly GCF_030144855.1. Taxonomy (NCBI): domain Eukaryota; kingdom Metazoa; phylum Chordata; class Chondrichthyes; order Myliobatiformes; family Dasyatidae; genus Hypanus; species Hypanus sabinus. The sequence continues at coordinate 160,641 of NW_026781534.1, read as the reverse complement.
ATCATCACAGGTGCAGCCAATTGGTTTTTGAAGTCACATGATTAGTTAATTTGAGATCACCCTGTTCAGTGAAAGGTGTTTCAAATGATTCCGGTAAAATCAATTGTATCTGTATCTGGAAGGTCCGGCTGCTGTAGATCAGGATCCCGGCAAAAACTACACCATGAACACAAAGGAACACTCCAAGCAACACCTAGAAAGGTGACTGACAATCACCAGTCAGGAGATTGAAGCATGAAAACGTCCATGTCACTGAATACTTCTTGAAGGACAATGAAGCCAATCATTAAGAAATGGAAAGAATATGGCACAGCTGTAAATCTGCTTAGAGCGGGCTGCTCGCAAACACTGAGTGACCATGCCAGAGGGGGACGAGTGAGAGAGGCCACCAAGAGACCCATGACAACTCTGGAGGAGTTACAAGCTCCGGTATCCGGGATGGGAGGGACTGGGCACACAACAACGGTTGCCCGGGTGCCTCACCGGTCGCAGCTTTATGGGAGGCTGGCAAAGAGAAAGCCGCTGTTGACAGGAACCCACATGGAATCTCGGCTGGAGATTGCCAGGAGGCATGTGGGAAACGCTGATGTCAGCTGGAAGATGTTTCTCTGATCTGATGAAACCAGAATAAGCCTTTTCGGCCATCAGACAAAATCCTACGCTTGGCCTAAGCCAAACAAGACATATCATCAAAAAAACAACATCCCTACCGTGAAGCACGGTGGTGGCTGCATCATGCTGTGGGGATGCTTCACTGCAGCAGGCCCTGGAGGGCTTGTGAAGGTAGCGGGTAACATTAACGCAGCAAAATACACGGGAAAGTTTCCCGCTGATGCAAGAACATCTGTTAAAGATAGGAGAGGGGAGAGAGACTTGTTGATTTGCTATATTATGACTTCTGCGAGGGTTATTTATCTTCTACCATTTTGCTCATTAACATTCCTCAGTGGACAGCTGGAGTGTGCTGGTTTGATGGACACAGTCATTCAAATTTGATTGAGAGCTGAGACCCGGTGAGTAGGGATAAAAGTCAGGTCTGGAGAGACACCCTTCAGGCACACCAGGAGACACACCCGTGGACACTGATTGACTGTTGGAACCCACAGGAAAGGTGGGGGCACCTGAGACCGAACCAGGAGATCGGTCAGTAAAGCTCACAGTGTCAAAGCAGGGCCGGTGGGGACTTGTGTGTGTGTCCACACATGCCAGAGTGACAAGTCTATCACAGAAGAACGGTCTAGCAGAAGGACGAAGAGGTCACAACTGAATGACCACACCGATCCGACAGATTAAGAAAGCAAAATAAGGTTTGCCGGACTGTAGCTGTTACATCCCGCCCGCGCGCTCTCTCTCTCTCTCTCTCTCTCTCTCTCTCTCTCTCTCCAACGATTACAATACAACAACCATAACGACATAAGCACTCATGAACTGAACTGAACTTTATACTTTTCTATGACAATTTATTTACCGCTAGAGATCGATAGCTTGTTTATTATTGATTATTATTATTCCTACACTTTTAGGTTTATTACTGTTAACTTGTTTTATATGTTTATTTGCATTATTGATATGGTTTTTTGCTTATTTTTCATTAACAAACACCTTTAGTATAGTACCACCAGACTCCAACAAATTCTTCTTTCTCTGCTGGTTAGACACACAGTTACGGGGTACTAACAAATTGGGGGCTCGGCCGGGATTGATAAATTAATTTGGGTGCCAGTGAATCGGGATAAAAGTCCCTTAACTGATCTAGTTGCGTGGATAACCAGGCGGGAAACCAGAAAAGATGGAAATAGACAAATTTCTAAAGAACCCGACTTCGGGGTCATTAGAAGGTACCGGGAAGGCGGAATTGGTGAGTGTTGGGAAACAATTAAATAATTCAGCGGTGAAATCGTGGATGAGAAAGTTGAATATACAGAGAGCAATAGCTATGCATTATGTATCAGAGGACGTGTTCCAATCGGCTGTATACAAGTATACGATTTTCTGACATTAGATTCTACCTTTGAAACTTTTTAACATTGGAGAATGATCCCAAAACAAATAGGGCTGGATGTCACGGATAAAAATCTGGTTGCTGGATAAGACGAGACTCACATCATATCGCTCACTATTCAGTGAGCTAATTCTTATAACTTGCTGATACGAAGAGCCGAGACGGGAAGGGCGGAATCATTGGAATTATTGTCACGTGACCGTTTCAGCCGCTGCACCAGTCTCCCGGACAAGATGAAATAGAGGCTTGTCTGAAGGTTGAGAGTCACACACTGCTGCTTTTCAGATCTGTGCGAAACATGTCTTTAGAAACTGAACCGCCTATAATGTGGACAATGAGTTTATTGAGATCGTAACGCAGAGCAAAGTTGAGAGGGCAAAGGTTGGTGAAAGCGTGAGGCTGCCTATCATGGGCTGGAGGAGTCTAGGTTGAAGTGAGAGAACTAAGCCGCTACGATAAAAAAAATGTGTCACACCCTTCAGTGATGTCTCGGAGTGAAGATGTGGCACTCGAGAGAGAGATGCCGGAGACACGGATAACGGTCGTATATAAAAAGTAAGAGACGTGTGGCACGGTGGCTTCTTCCACGATGGTTGTCCTTCTCATGTGTGAATTCCCGGCCAACCGTCCTCTTCTATTCACCAGTGACGTCATCTGACGGAATAAATAAACAATTCATGTTGGCTCTCTCGGCAACTGGAAGGAAATAAAGATGGTGAGATCAAATACGGGCGATATTTACTTATTCGGTGTCAAAGAGAATTTGCAGACAATTTGTCTGTTTCGCAAGGCCACAGGCCCAGGACCATTATTCCTCTGAATAACAATGTTTGCTGCCCGCCGACGCCTGACCCCAGTCCCACAGTGTTACATGTCTCTCATCTGTTAATCACTGGGTAACTTGGCAGCACGCACAGCCGGGGCTCTGCTCAACTCATCGGCTTGGCCATAATGGACATGTTCCCTTTGCAAGTCACATTTTTCATCGACAGCCTCGTGTTCTGCTCACTTACCTCTTCAGATCACTGTAAACAGATCGATCCCCCAGAACCAGTCCCTGTTAAACGGAAATAAATCATTGTGATTAGCAAAAGTTAATAACAAACGCAGTCTGTGAGGGAGGAGAATTGAAAGAACTCCGAAAAGGACGTGGACACATGTAACAAATCGGCTCGGAAAGACCGTGGGACAGAGGGACCAGGTTGTGTTCCACAGTCCAGACTAACACATGATACTTCATGAGTTCATCCGCCATTTCTGCGGCCCCCATTGCCGCCTCTTCGACGTCATTCTCGCTGTCGATTGTCTCACTTCAGGGTCTGTTTCTTACTGTGTGAAGTGGAAACAATTACTTCAAAAAGGGAGAGACGCAAATAATTCCCTCACCGTGTAAGTGGAGTTTCCATCTTGTGCATTGTGCCTTGCGCCCTGGAAAGAGAAATTAAAGATTTATATTGTGACGTTTAACCTTGCGCTCGACAATTGTATTCTGTCTCTCCACGTGTAAACCCCGAGTGTATCAATCTTCGCATTCATTGCTGCTCGGACGCGACCCATCACATTACTTATCTTCTTATCTTTGAAACAATGACTGAGATCATAAACATAATACAAAGATCCAACCTGTTCATCCCTTGAGAGATTTTCATAGGTTCCCGATGAGTTCACGGTGTTTGTATCCAAGGTGCCTGCGGGAACAGTACAGATACGTCACAGCGGTGAAGAGCATCATGGGCCGTTGTTAATACAGCGGATGTCAATGCGGCCACAAAACAAAATGCCAGCGACAGCACGAACTACATTCCCACAAACGCCAGAAACCGGTCACCCCCTGTATAGACGGCCAATAATTTAGGTCAGATACAGAAAGGAAAATACCATACCGCCCCGCCAATGTAATCCTGTGTTGAAAATGTCCACTTATTTAACCGGACAACCCAACAACCCAAGCGACATTATTCGTGACCATTCTCTCGGATGAAACCCTGCAGATTCTGTGCACTAGGAACTGCCATATCTAAATGAAATGTTAAGAGTTCCAGGGGCCCAGTAACAGAACAGATGAAATGCAGTTCACTCACTGTTCCGTCCGGAATCGATGCTCGTGTCGTACTGGGATTGTGGGGGATCTTTGATCCTGAATGAACAGAAACAATGTTCAAAACATGAATTCCGGAGGAGTTGACTTTATTGCGCTGATACACAGAGTGAGAACGGCTCCAATCATTCCATTGCATTCTGCCCGGTTACTCCTTGATACTGTCCCGGTTATCGGATGCCCGGTTCCAGCCCTGCACGATCTCAACAACAGTGACCACAATGGGATTAACAGAGAAAGAATTGCTTTGGCCAACTGGATGACGGTTTTCCAGGGGAAAGTGTCTTTCAGACAAATGTTCCCATTTCAGGGGGAAAGCTCAATGCTGATTCTGACCACAGGTGACTCCTGATCTGTGGGATAATTCCGGAACTGCTGATCAATGTAACATGTCCTTGGGAAGATAAACTCTTGTTCCCCTGATCCTGTTCCCGTTTACAACACTGTCCTTTGTCAATATCTTTCAGCCTCGTTCATCCCACCGAAAGACTGTAAGACCATAAGAGATAGGAGCAGAAGTGGGCCATTCGGCTCAGCGAGTCTGTTCCGCAATTTAACCCTGGGCTGATCCAATTCTTGAAGTCGTCCCATGTCCCCTGCTTTTACCCGATACCCTTTGATACCCTGGTTAATCAAGAACCTGTCCATCTCTGTCTTAAATGCACCCAATGACTTGGCCTCCACAGCCGCTCGTGGCAACAAATTCCACAGATTTATCCCCCTTGGTGAAAGTAATTTCTCCGCATCCCGGATCTAAAAGGACGTGCTTAATTCTGAAGTCGTGCCCTCTTGTCCTAGACTCCCCTACCATGGGAAATAACTTTGCAATATCTAAACTGTTCAGGCCTTTCAACATTCGGAATGTTTCTATGAGATCCCCTCTCATTCCCCTGAACTCCAGGGAATGCAGCCCAGACCTTCCTCAAACGGTAACCCTTTCATTCCTGGAATCATTCTCGTGAATACTCTCTGAACCCTCTCCAATGTCAGTACACCCTTTATAAAAATAAGGAGCCCAAGACTGCACACAATGCTCCAAGTGTGGTCTCACGAATGCCTTATAGAGCCTCAACATCACATCCCTGCTCTTATATTCTATACTTCTAGAAATGAGTACAAACATTGCATTCACCTTCTTCACCACCGACTCAACCTGGAGGTTAACCTTTAGGCTATCTCGCACAAGGACTCCCAAGTCTATTTGCATCACTGGATTTTGAATTCTCTCGCCATCTAAATAATAGTCTGCCCGTTTATTTCTTCCACCAAAGTGCATGAACGTACACTTTACCACATCATATTTCATTTGCCGCTTCTTTGCCAATTACCCTAAACTATCTTGCTCTCTCTGCAGGCTCTCTGTTTCCTGAACGCTACCGGTTCATCCACCTCTCTTTGTATCAAGGGCAAACCTAGCCGCAGATCTATGAATCCCTTAGCCCACATCATTGACATACATCGTGAAAAGTAGCGGTCCTAGCACCGAGCCCTGTGGATCTCCACTAGTAATCAGCAGCCAGGCAGAATAGGATCCCTTTATTCCCGCTCTCTGTTTTCTGCCGAACAGTTAATGCTCCACCCACACTAGTAACTTCCCTGCTGTTCCATTGGCTCTTAACTTGGTGAGCAGCCTCATGAGTGGCCCCTTGTCAAAGGCCTTCGGAAAATCCAATTAACCACATCTACTTTATCTCCTTTGTCTACACTGCTAGTAATTTCCTCAAAAGGGTTTGTCATGCTGGCTTTAGCCTATCTTGTCGTGTGCCTCCAGGTACTCCCTAATCTCAACCCTAACTATAGATTCCAACAACTTCCCAGCCACTGATGTCAGTCAATCTCCTTCCACAAAGGCCGTCGGTTCATGTTCCCCACCAGTAATGCCCGACTCGCCAGTTTCCTCCAGCTCCGGCTTGTGTAAATTGCTTCGGTCATCGGTTCCCGTTAAACCTTCCAATATCCCACTTCTGCAAAATAAAGATCTCCCGCAATAATTAGAAGAAGAAGCGATATTCGGAGAAAAGGGCATTTACCCGCCAATTTTCCTTGCGAATAACCATGCGCAGACTCCGCCGATCAGTCCTCCGGCAAGAGAACACAGTACAATGCCCACGATCGCGGCAGCGCCTAGGGTGAAATTGTCGCCTGTTTCTGGGGCTAACACACACACAAAAAAACAACAAGTATGTATCTTACATTGCGCAAACCCGTCTTTTTCGGTGTCAAATGGATTTTACAAAACCTTAGAACATCACAGCACAGAAACAGGCCTTTCGGCCCTTCTTGGCTGTGCCGAACCATTTTTCTGCCTACTGATCTGCACCTGGGCCATATCGCTCCAAACCCGTCTCACCCATATAACTGTCCAAGATTTTCTCAAATGTCAAAAGTCAGCCCGCATCTGCAACTTCATCTGGCAGCTTATTCCACACTCCCACCACTCTTTGTGTTCCATTTAATCTTTTCCCCCTTCACCCTTAACCCATGACTTCTGTTTTTTTTATCTCCCCTAGCCTCAGTGGAAAAAGTCTGCTTGCATTCACTCTATCTATACCCATCATAATTTTATACATCTCTCTCAAATCACCCCTCATTCTCCTCCGCTTCAGGGAAGTCCTAACCTATTCAACTTTTCTCTGTAACTCCGTTGCTCAAGTCCCGGCAACATCTTTGTAAACCTTCTCTGCACTCTTTCAAACTTATTAATATCATTCCTGTAATTAGGTGACCAAAACTGCATACAATACTCCAAATTCTGTCTCACCAATTTCTTATACAACCTCACCATTACAATCCAACTCTTATACGCAATACTTTGATTTATAAAGGCAAATGTAGCAAAAGCTCCCTTTACTACCCTATCTTCGTGTGACGTCACTTTTAGGGAATTTTGTATCTGTACTCCCAGATCCCTCTGCTCTACTGCCCCCCTCAGTGTCCTACCATTTGCATTGTATGTTCTACCTTGATTTGACCTTCGGAAGTGCAATACCTATCACATGTCCGCATTAAACTCTATCTGCCATTTTTCAGCCCATTCCTCCAACTGGTCCAAATCCCTCTGCAAGCTTTGAAAGCCTTCCTCACTGTCCACTGCACCTCCAATCTTTGTATCATCAGTCAATTTGCTGATCCAATTTGCCACATTCTCATCCAGATCATTGAGATAGATGTCAAATAACAATGGACCCAACACTGATCCCCGTGACACATCACTAGTCATTGTTCCCATTGTCACTGACACAAGGGTGAGTTCCTGCCCTGTCAGCAGGAGATTGTTCCCATTGCCACTGTGACAAGGGTGAGTTCCTGCCCTCCCTGCCGGAGATTGTTCCCATTGTCACTGAGACAAGGGTGAGTTCCTGCCCTGTCTGCGGAGATTGTTCCGATTGTCACTGAGACAAGGGTGAGTTCCTGCACTGTCTGCAGGAGATTGTTCCCATTGTCACTGACACAAGGGTGAGTTCCTGCCCTGTCTGCAGGAGATTGTTCCCATTGTCACTGACACAATGGTGAGTTCCTGCCCTGTCTGCCGGAGATTGTTCCCATTGTCACTGAGACAAGGGTGATTTCCTGCCCTGCCTGCCGGAGATTGTTCCCGTTGTCAGTGAGACAAGGGTGAGTTCCTGCCCTGTCTGCAGGAGGTTGTTCCCATTGTCACTGAGACAAGGGTGAGTTCCTGCCCTGTCTGCAGGAGATTGTTCCCATTGTCACTGAGACAAGGGTGAGTTCCTGCCCTCTCTGCAGGAGATTGTTCCCATTGTCACTGACACAATGGTGAGTTCCTGCCCTGTCTGCCGGAGATTGTTCCCATTGTCACTGAGACAAGGGTGAGTTCCTGCCCTGTCTGCAGGAGATTGTTCCCATTGTCACTGAGACAAGGGTGAGTTCCTGCCCTGTCTGCAGGAGATTGTTCCCGTTGTACACCAGGGGACTGACAGAGCATTTTCAGGTTTAAAACAATATTTTAAACAACTAGACGCTCCGGTACAATTCGGACCTTCTTTGAGCCATCTATACATTGAGAAAATATGTTTGTTATAGTGCTTACCGATATAAAAAAAATGAATGTTGTTATTTACCTGTGCAGCCGCAGTAAACTTGCACGTATGTCTCTCCAGCGCCTCCGCTGAAAGAGTTGCTGGCGATGCACTTGTACGTCCCTGCGTCGTTTCTGTTCACAGTGATTACAGTCAGTTTCGAGTTGCCGAAAGATGTAAATATTCTGTCTTTTTCCTGGATGGGTTGGTTATCCTTGAACCATGTCCGTGTCTGCACAGAGCCCGACGCGTCACAACTCAGTGCGATGGTATCGAGGTTTTCTAGGGGAGTGGAATTATTGGTCACCACTGCAACCCCACTCACTGGCTCTGTAAATACAATTAAAATGCAAATAGTTTTTCACTTGCTTTTACCTGCAACACGTCCGCAATATTTGGATGCCGCCAACTGAAGATTGTCTCCATTCATAGCTCTTATCGCCCATGCCTTTCGATATCAGGTTTCATTCCTGATTGAACTAAATTCCGACACAGAGTTTAAAGTTTTAAAGCTGTCACTTACGGTGAACAACATATTTACCATATAACCATATGACAATTACAGCACGGAAACAGGCCCTCTCGGCCCTTCTAGTCCGTGCCGAACGCTTACTCTCACCTAGTCCGACTGACCCGCAGACAGCCCATAACCCTCCATTCCTTTCCTGTCAATCTACCTATCCAATTTTACGTTAAATGACAATACCGAACCTGCCTCTACCACTTCTACTGGAAGCTCGTTCCACACAGCTACCAGTCACTGAGCAATGAAATTCCCCCTCGTGTTACCCTTAAACTTTTGCCCACTAACTCTCAACTCATGTCCTCTTGTTGGAATCTCCCCAACTCACAATCGAAAAACGCCTATCCACATCAACTCTAACAATCCCCTCATAAATTTAAATAACTCTATCAACTCCCACCTCAACCTTCTACGCTTCAAAGAATAAAGTCGTAACTTTTTCAACCTTTCCCTGTAACTTAGGTGCTGAAACCCAGGTAACATTCTAATAAATCTTCCCTGAACTCTCTCTAATTTGTTGACACCTTTCCTATAATTCGGTGACCAGAACTGTACACAGTACTCCAAATTTGGCCTTACCAATGCCTTGTACAATTTTTACACTACATCTCAACTCGAATACTCAATGCTCTGATTTATAAAGGCCAACATACCAAAAGCTTTCTTCACCACCCTATCCACATGAGATTCCACCTTCAGGGAACTATGCACCATTATTCCTAGATCACTCTGTTCTACTGCATTCTTCAATGCCCTACCATTTAACATGTATGTCCTATTTGGATTATTCTTACCAAAATGTAGCACTTCACACTTAACAGCTTTAAACTCCATCTGCCATCGTTCAACCCACTCTTTTGACTGGCCTAAACCTCTTTGCAATCTTTGAAAACCTGCTTCAGTATCCACAAAGCCACCTACCTTAGTATCATCTGCATACTTACTAATCCAATTTACCACCCCATCGTCCAGATCATTAATGTATATGACAAACAACATTGGTCCCAGTACAGATCCCTGAGGCATAAGACCAGTCACTGGCTTCCAAACTGACAAACAGTTATCCAGAGAATTATATATACCATCCCTAAGAATACTTTCCATTAATTTACCCATCACTAATGCCAAACTGACAGGCTTATATTTGCTAGGTTTACTCTTAGAACCCTTTTTAAACAATGGAACCACTTGAGTAATACGCCAATCCTCCGGCACCATCCCCGTTTCTGATGACATTTGAAATATTTCTGTTAGAGCCCTTGCTATTCTACACTAACTTCCCTCAAGGTCCTAGGGAATATCCTGTCAGGATCCGGAGATTTATCCACATTTACATCCCTGAAACGCGCCAATAATTGCACCTCTTTAATCGTCATAGTTTCCATAACTTCGCTACTTGTTTCCCTGACCTTACAGAATTCAATATCCTTCTCCTTAGTGAATACCGAAGAAAATAATCTGTTCAAAATCTCCCCCATCTCTTTCGGCTCCACACACAGCTGACCAGTCTGCTTCTCTAAGGGACCAATTTTATCCCTCACTATCCTTTTACTATTTATATAGCTGTCAAAACCCTTCGGATTTATTTTCACCTTACTTGCCAAAGCAACCTCGTATCTTATTTTAGCTTTTCTAATTTCTTTCTTAAGATTGATTTTACTTTCTTTATATTCCTCGAGCCCCTCATCTCCTCCATGCTTCCTGTCCTTATTGCTGATATCTCTTTTTTTCCGAACAAGTTTCCAATATCCCTCGAAAGCCATGGTACTCTCAAACTTTTAACATTTCCTTTCAACCTAACAAGAAAATAAAGATTCTGTACACTCAGAATTTCACCTTTAAATGACCTCCATTTCTCTATTATATCCTTCCCATAAAACAAATTGTCCCAATCCACTCCTTCTAAATCCTTTCCCATCTCCTCAAAGTTATCCCTTCTCGAATCGAAAATCTCAACCCTGGGTCCAGTCTTATCCATCTCCACAATTATATTGAAACTAATAGCATTGTGATCACTGGACCCGAAGTGCTCCACAACACATACCTCCGTCACCTGGCCTTTCTCATTCACAAACAGGAGATCCAACACACCCCCTTCTCTAGGTGGTACCTCTATGTATTGCTGCAAAATAAAATATCCTGCACACATTTTACAAACTCCAAACCATCCATCCCTTTTACAGTGTGGGCTCCCCAGTCTATGTGTGGAAAATTAAAATCTCCCCCAATCACTACCCTGTGCTTAGGTGCCAGATGACCTAATATCACCTGGTCAATGCACACACAAATGACAGGACGCAGTTCATGGGCTGCAGCTCGGCATTTAACACTGTCATTCCCGCATCCTGACTGAGAAGTTACGGGGCCAGCTGTCCCCGTTTCTTTCACAAGAGGAAATCTTGCAGCTCAGTTTCATATCTTCAGTTCTGTTAACTGTTGGGCAACGCTCTCCATTTCTGTTGTGTCCTTGAATCACACTGGTGTTTATGCTTGCAGAGTTTCCAACGGGGAAACACGGAAGTACATTGGAACAGCAAGGGCCCCTCACGCACACCTCTTGTTGGTCTGTAACTGCCGTTGGAGTTGACAGTGATGAGAGTTTTGAATCCATGGTCGGATCAGTACTCCTGTGATCAACGCGCTTCAGACTTCCGCCGCCTCCTGTGAAGGAAGTCAAACCCTCACGAAACTGCGGTTTGTATCTTAGCAACCGACTGTTGCAATTCATTCCACCACTGATGCACACTTCCAGTCAACGTGTTCTTGCCTTCCGAAAAGAGGACATGTTCAGGATGTATGTTGAGCAATTTCGGAAACAGAATCAGCTTATTACGGTCAAAAAGGCAACGGTCTGCGAGCTGGTGTTTCAACATCTCTGCCTCTGATCTCAACGTGCAAAATGTACAGTTCAGCGGTTGGTTCAGCAAAGACAGTTAGAGTCACACAAAGCCGAATCAGGACCTTTGCCCCAACTGGTTTATCCCACCGAATATTCTGCCTGAGGTGGTAGCATTTACTCGCTCTTGTTTCATCGCAATTGACCAAATCGATTTTAAACAACCCGATTACGTCCGCATCTCCCAATCCCTCCGGCTGATCTTTCGACATCAGCATCAAGCTCTGTGTGAGATCTTTGCTTGTCGCCACCGCTTGAAATGAAACCCCTTTCATCTTAACAAAGGCCCCGTACTGTTGCCTTCTCTGCCCTGGAAACTGATTAACAATTTATATCCTGTGTTATATACCTCATCTTTCCGTTCAACTAGATTCACTACAGCCTTTGAACACCACGATTCCTGTACCCTCCCATAACATCTCTGTCTTATTGGAAAGTACCTTTGCAGAACTCCACACAAACATCCGCTGAACATTCGCCAGATTTCTTCCGTCCCTTTCCCTGAGAACAATCTGTTCCCAATTTAAGCCTCCAAGTTCTTGCCTGACGGCCTCATCGTTCCCCTTACTCCATGTAAACGCTTCGCTAACATGTCTGTTCCTATCTCTCTCCAATGCTATTGTGAAGGAGATGGAATGATGATCACTGTTTCCAAAATGCTCTCCCACTGAGAGATGTAACAGCTGATGAGGTTCATTTCCCAACACCAAACACCAGGTTCAATTCCCAATACCAAACACCAGGTTCAATTTCCCAATACCAAACACCAGGTTCAATTCCCAATACCAAACACCAGGTTCAATTCCCAATAACAAACATCAGGTTCAATTCCCAATACCAAACACCAGGTTCTATTCCCAATACCAAACTTCAGGTTCAATTCCCAATACCAAACACCAGGTTCATTTCCCAATACCAAACACCAGGTTCTATTCCCAATACCAAACACCAGGTTCATTTCCCAATACCAAACACCAGGTTCAATTCCCAAAACCAAACACCAGGTTCTATTCCCAATAACAAACACCAGGTTCAATTCCCAATACCAAACATCAGGTTCAATTCCCAATACCAAACTTCAGGTTCAATTTCCAATTCCAAACATCAGGTTCAATTCCCAATACCAAACATCAGGTTCAATTCCCAATACCAAACTTCAGGTTCAATTCCCAATACCAAACACCAGGTTCATTTCCAAATACCAAACACCAGGTTCAATTCCCAATACCAAACACCAGGTTCATTTCCCAATACCAAACACCAGGATCAATTTCCAATACTGTGATCAGTTGGTCATGACTAGAATGCTACCCGCTGCAATTTGCTTTTCACAACAGCGGATCTACAACAGATACAGTCCCACTCGCTTTGCACTGGGCCTTGGGCCAACTGGCCAATATTGAAACCAATGGCAGGCTGTTGATCATTGACTGAAGCTCACCACTCAACAGAAACATTGTTCTCAATTCCCATTGATTCGCTCCCAACCCTGGGTGGCTGTATCCTCCACTGCATCTGGATCCTTGACTTCCTCACCGAAAGACGGCAGCCTCTGTGGATCGGGAATAACGTCGCTTCCTCGCAGACAATCCACACTGGATGCACACGGATTGGGAGCAGTCTAAATATGCTGGTTGTCAACCTTTCTGAGAATCTATCCCGGGCCCAACATATTGATCCAATGGCCGTGAAGGCAATTTTTCATAAGGAGATTGAGGGAACTTGATATGCTACTGGAAATACTCGCAAATTTCTAAAGTTGTGCCGTTGGGAGCATTCTAACTGCTTGTAGTACGCGCTGGTCTTGGACCCAGCACGTAAGTGCAATAGCTACGATGGCGTGGCAGCGCCCCCACTTCCTTAGGAGTCTGCGGAGATTCGTCCTGACGTCTAAAACATTGACAAACGTCAACGGATGTGTAATGGTGAGAGTATTGACCTTCTACCTCACGGCCTGGAATGAGGAAAGTCGATGCCTTTGAATGGAAAATCCGGCAAAAATTAGTGGATGCAACCCTGTCCACCATGGGTAAAGCCCTCTATAAAGAATAGAGGGCTATGGGAAACGATAGGTAACTTCTCTGGCAGGGACATTCTCGGCACAGCTTTGTATAGGTTTTTCAATGGTTCGACGTTTTTTCAAAGACCATTGAGTGCATCTGGATGACGCGTTTTCATCCATTATCAGACACCCTCACCACCCAAGACTTGAGCCTCCTGCGATGCTGCCATCAGGTGGAAGGTACAAGAACCTCAAGACTGGCCCCATCGAGCTGAAGGATAGTTATAATCCTTCAGCCATCAGGCTCTTGAACAAAGCGGATAACAACACTCAGTTGGTTCCCACAACCAATGATCTCTCTTTAAGGAAACTTTATCTTGATATTTCATGTTCCCATTACTTATTACTCTTTGTATCTGCGCAGTGTGTTGTCTTGTCCACTCTCGTGGGTTTTCCATTAATCCTGTTAAAGTTACTAATCTACAACTTTACTGAGTATGAGTGAGAGTTCAGCAGTCCGGAAAGTGGGACTGGCCGGGTTCACTGGAGGCCAGGTGCTGCGTCCACAGTCATCAATCATCGCCGAGGCCTGTCCGAGATGGACTTCAAACTAAATCTAATGCGGAACTGTGTTGTTCACACGGTCTAGTTTTTCATTCCAAAAGAATCCGTCGTTCAGCAACGAACAGTAAGGGTTAGATTGTATTCTATAACAACGGGAATGAAATGAATGTTATAGTCGGAGATGGCAGAACTCTGTATAACTCTGTCTCACTTACCAAGGACATACAGATGGAGAGATGGTCGCTGAGGTTTGTGAGCCATTAGCTGGAACCATATTCACACGGTATACCCCACTGTCCGACGTGATCACCGATATCTGGATTCTGACGTCACAAGCGGCAGCGCTGATTGGATCAGAGAATCTGTGCTGAATATCTGGATCAAATCCTGTGTGCTGTTCTACAACTATCTGCTGTTGTGTGGAATCCGATAATGGTCTCGAAGAGAGTTTCTCTCACCCACCGACATGAAGAGAAAAAGAGAGAGAGTAAAGTGAACGTCATGCACGCGATCCCGAGAGAGCTGAGACTGTCTCTGTTACCCTGGGCGAGTGAGCCACATCTCCCGGTCACTATTGCAGTCCTCGGGAGTCTCTAATCTGAAAACCCGGAGCTGAATGGATCGCACAGCGAGAAGGCGGACACTGAACGCACATAAAACACTGCGGAAACAGGAGGCTATTCGTCCTTGATATTCTTCTGTTGTCCTCTATCAGCTCACCTAGCATTTTTCTCAAAACTGTTTTCCTGCGAGATTGATGGACTGGTCGGGTGATGTCATCGCATTTGAGTTTGCACACTAAGTCAGCGAGACCAAGGAATAGATTGTAACCTCAGGAAGGGGCAGTCGGGAGAACACTCACCAGTTCACATTGAAGGGTCAGCGGAGGTAAGGGTGAGCAGCTTTAACCTCTTTCTTAGGGTATCTCTGTTTGGCTGCACATATTTTTACCTTCACAAAGAAAGTCACGTCAGCGATTTTATCCTGTCACGTCATTGAAGAGACTTGGTATTGGTATGACACCAAAGAACGGGAAATATGCAAGATGGGGAGCACTCTGACTGTTTCCATTGCCCTCTGGTCAGCACGCACCAATGCCCAGGATCGACAAAGATTGCGGATGGCTGTGTACACAATCACAAGCCTCACCATAATCAAAGACATCTTGAAAAGTCCGTCGATGAACAATACCAGGTCCAGAAATAAGTGCCACCACCTTCCGTGACCTGGACTCGTCTCATTACTGCCATTGGGAATATGCTCTCGTCTCATTACTACCATCGGTATATGTTCTTGTCTCATTACTACCATCGGGAATATGCTCTCGTCTCATTACTACCATCCGGGATGTGCTCTTGTCTCACTACTACCATCCGGAATATGCTCTCGTCTCATTACTACCATCCGGGATATGCTCTTGTCTCATTACTACCATCCAGGATATGCTCTTGTCTCATTACTACCATCCTGGATATGTTCTTGTCTCATTACTACCATCCGGATATGCTATCTACTCGTTACTACCATCCGGGATATGCTCTTGTCTCATTACTACCATCCGGGATATGCTCTTGTCTCATTACTACCATCCGGATATGCTCTGCTCTCATTACTACCATCCGGATATGCTCTGGTCTCATTACTACCATCCGGGATATGCTCTTGTCTCATTACTACCATCCGGATATGCTCTGGTCACATTACTACCATCCGGATATGCTCTTGTCTCATTACTACCATCCGGATATGCTCTGGTCACATTAATACCATCCGGATATGCTCTGGTCACATTACTACCATCCGGGATATGCTCTTCTCATTACTACCATCCGGATATGCTCTTGTCTCATTACTACCATCCTGGATATGCTATCTACTCATTACTACCATCCGGGATATGCTCTTGCCTCATTACTACCAGCCGGGATATGCTCTTGTCTCATTACTACCATCCGGATATGCTCTGGTCTCATTACTACCATCCGGATATGCTCTGGTCACATTACTACCATCCGGAATGTGCTCTTGTCTCATTACTACCATCCGGAATGTGCTCTTGTGTCATTACTACCATCGAGAATATGCTCTCGTCTCATTACTACCATCGGTATATGTTCTTGTCTCATTACTACCATCGGGGATATGTTCTTGTCTCGTTACTACCATCGGGAATATGCTCTCGTCTCATTACTACCATCGGTATATGTTCCTGTCTCATTACTACCATCGGGAATATGCTCTCGTCTCATTACTACCATCCGGGATGTGCTCTTGTCTCACTACTACCATCCGGAATATGCTCTCGTCTCAGTACTACCATCCGGGATGTGCTCTTGTCTCACTACTACCATCCGGAATATGCTCTTGTCTCATTACTACCATCCGGAATGTGCTCTTGTCTCATTACTACTATCCGGAATGTGCTCTTGTCTCATTACTACCATCCGGAATATGCTCTTGTCTCATTACTAGCATCCGTGACATGATCTCTTCTAATTACTACCATCCGGGATGTGCTCTTGTCTCACTACTACCATCGAGAATATGCTCTCGTCTCATTACTACCATCGGTATATGTTCTTGTCTCATTACTACCATCGGGAATATGCTCTCGTCTCATTAGTACCTTCCGTGACCTGGTCTCTTCTCATTACTACCATTGGGAATATGATCTCGTCTCATTACTACCACTCGGGATATGCTATCGTCTCATTACTACCATCCGTGACATGCTCTCGTCTCATTACTACCATCCGTGACATGCTCTCGTCTCATTACTACCGCTCGGGATATGCTCTCGTCTCATTACTACCATTCGTGACATGCTCTCGTCTCAATACTACCATTCGGGATATGCTCTCGTCTCATTACTACCATCAGGAATAAGCTCTGGTCTCATTACTACCATCCGTGGCATGCTATCGACTCATTACTACCATCCTGGATATGCTCTTGTCTCATTACAACCATCCTGGATATGCTATCTACTCATTACTACCATCCGGGATATGCTCTTGTCTCATTACTACCGTACGGGATATGCTCTTGTCTCATTACTACCATCCGGGATATACTCTTGTCTCATTACTACCATCCGGGATATGCTCTTGTCTCATTACTACCATCCGGGATATGCTCTTGTCTCATTACTACCATCCAGGATATGCACTTGTCTCATTACTACCATCATGGATATGTTCTTGTCTCATTACTACCATCCGGATATGCTATCTACTCGTTACTACCATCCGGGATATGCTCTTGTCTCATTACTACCATCCGGGATATGCTCTTGTCTCATTACTACCATCCGGATATGCTCTGGTCTCATTACTACCATCCGGATATGCTCTGGTCTCATTACTACCATCCGGGATATGCTCTTGTCTCATTACTACCATCCGGATATGCTCTGGTCTCATTACTACCATTCGGGATATGCTCTTGTCTCATCACTACCATCCGGATATGCTCTGGTCACATTACTACCATCCGGATATGCTCTTGTCTCATTACTACCATCCGGATATGCTCTGGTCACATTACTACCATCCGGATATGCTCTTGTCTCATTACTACCATCCGGATATGCTCTGGTCACATTAATACCATCCGGATATGCTCTGGTCACATTACTACCATCCGGATATGCTCTGGTCACATTACTACCATCCTGGATATGTTCTTCTCATTACTACCATCCGGATATGCTCTTGTCTCATTACTACCATCCTGGATATGCTATCTACTCATTACTACCATCCGGGATATGCTCTTGCCACATTACTACCAGCCGGGATATGCTCTTGTCTCATTACTACCATCCGGATATGCTCTGGTCTCATTACTACCATCCGGATATGCTCTGGTCACATTACTACCATCCGGAATGTGCTCTTGTCTCATTACTACCATCCGGAATGTGCTCTTGTCTCATTACTACCATCGAGAATATGCTCTCGTCTCATTACTACCATCGGTATATGTTCTTGTCTCATTACTACCATCGGGAATATGTTCTTGTCTCATTACTACCATCGGGAATATGCTCTCGTCTCATTACTACCATCAGTATATGTTCTTGTCTCATTACTACCATCGGGAATATGCTCTCGTCTCATTAATACTATCGGTATATGTTCTTGTCACATTACTACCATCGGGAATATGCTCTCGTCTCATTACTACCATCCATGACATGCTCTCGTCTCATTAGTACCTTCCGTGACCTGGTCTCTTCTCATTACTACCATTGGGAATACGATCTCGTCTTATTACTTCCATCCGTGACCTGTTTCTTTCTCATTACTACCATCAGGAATATGCTCTTGTCTCATTACTATCTTCCGTGACCTGGTCTCTTCTCATTACTACCATTGGGAATATGATCTCGTCTCATTACTACCACTCGGGATATGCTATCGTCTCATTACTACCATCCGTGACATGCTCTCGTCTCATTACTACCATCCGTGACATGCTCTCGTCTCATTACTACCGCTCGGGATATGCTCTCGTCTCATTACTACCATTCGTGACATGCTCTCGTCTCATTACTACCATTCGGGATATGCTCTCGTCTCATTACTACCATCAGGAATAAGCTCTGGTCTCATTACTACCATCGAGAATATGCTCTCGTCTCATTACTACCATCGGTATATGTACTTGTCTCATTACTACCATCGGGAATATGTTCTTGTCTCATTACTACCATCGGGAATATGCTCTCGTCTCATTACTACCATCGGTATATGTTCTTGTCTCATTACTACCATCGGGAATATGCTCTCGTCTCATTAATACTATCGGTATATGTTCTTGTCACATTACTACCATCGGGAATATGCTCTCGTCTCATTACTACCATCCATGACATGCTCTCGTCTCATTAGTACCTTCCGTGACCTGGTCTCTTCTCATTACTACCATTGGGAATACGATCTCGTCTTATTACTTCCATCCGTGACCTGTTTCTTTCTCATTACTACCATCAGGAATATGCTCTTGTCTCATTACTATCTTCCGTGACCTGGTCTCTTCTCATTACTACCATTGGGAATATGATCTCGTCTCATTACTACCACTCGGGATATGCTATCGTCTCATTACTACCATCCGTGACATGCTCTCGTCTCATTACTACCATCCGTGACATGCTCTCGTCTCATTACTACCGCTCGGGATATGCTCTCGTCTCATTACTACCATTCGTGACATGCTCTCGTCTCATTACTACCATTCGGGATATGCTCTCGTCTCATTACTACCATCAGGAATAAGCTCTGGTCTCATTACTACCATCCGTGGCATGCTATCGACTCATTACTACCATCCTGGATATGCTCTTGTCTCATTACTACCATCCGGGATATGCTCTTGTCTCATTACTACCATCCGGGATATGCTCTCGTCTCATTACTACCATTCGTGACATGCTCTCGTCTCATTACTACCATTCGGGATATGCTCTCGTCTCATTACTACCATCCGGGATATGCTCTTGTCTCATTACTACCATCAGGAATAAGCTCTGGTCTCATTACTACCATCCGTGGCATGCTATCGACTCATTACTACCATCCAGATATGCTATCCACTCGTTACTACCATCCGGGATATGCTCTCGTCTCATTACTATCATCGGTATATGTTCCTGTCTCATTACTACCATCGGGAATATGCTCTCGTCTCATTACTACCATCCGGGATGTGCTCTTGTCTCACTACTACCATCCGGAATATGCTCTCGTCTCATTACTACCATCCGGGATGTGCTCTTGTCTCACTACTACCATCCGGAATGTGCTCTTGTCTCATTACTACTATCCGGAATGTGCTCTTGTCTCATTACTACCATCCGGAATATGCTCTAGTGTCATTACTACCATCGAGAATATGCTCTCGTCTCATTACTACCATCGGTATATGTTCTTGTCTCATTACTACCATCGGGAATGTGCTCTTGTCTCATTACTACCATCCGGAATGTGCTCTTGTCTCATTACTACCATCGGTATATGTCCTTGTCTCATTACTACCATCGGGAATATGTTCTTGTCTCATTACTACCATCGGGAATATGCTCTCGTCTCATTACTACCATCGGTATATGTTCTTGTCTCATTACTACCATCGGGAATATGCTCTCGTCTCATTAATACCATCGGTATATGTTCTTGTCACATTACTACCATCGGGAATATGCTCTCGTCTCATTACTACCATCCGTGACATGCTTTCGTCTCATTAGAACATTCCGTGACCTGGTCTCTTCTCATTACTACCATTGGGAATATGATCTCGTCTCATTACTACCACTCGGGATATGCTATCGTCTCAATACTACCATCCGTGACATGCTCTCGTCTCATTACTACCATCCGTGACATGCTCTCGTCTCATTACTACCGCTCGGGATATGCTCTCGTCTCATTACTACCATTCGTGACATGCTCTCGTCTCAATACTACCATTCGGGATATGCTCTCGTCTCATTACTAGAATCAGGAATAAGCTCTGGTCTCATTACTACCATCCGTGGCATGCTATCGACTCATTACTACCATCCTGGATATGCCCTTGTCTCATTACAACCATCCTGGATATGCTCTTGTCTCATTACTACCATCCTGGATATGTTCTTCTCTCATTACTACCATCCGGATATGCTATCTACTCGTTACTACCATCCGGGATATGCTCTTGTCTCATTACTACCATCCGGGATATGCTCTCGTCTCATTACTACCATCAGGAATAAGCTCTGGTCTCATTACTACCATCCGTGGCATGCTATCGACTCATTACTACCATCCAGATATGCTATCCACTCGTTACTACCACCCGGGATATGCTCTCGTCTCATTACTATCATCGGTATATGTTCCTGTCTCATTACTACCATCGGGAATATGCTCTCGTCTCATTACTACCATCCGGGATGTGCTCTTGTCTCACTACTACCATCCGGAATATGCTCTCGTCTCATTACTACCATCCGGGATGTGCTCTTGTCTCACTACTACCATCCGGAATGTGCTCTTGTCTCATTACTACTATCCGGAATGTGCTCTTGTCTCATTACTACCATCCGGAATATGCTCTTGTCTCATTACTACCATCGAGAATATGCTCTCGTCTCATTACTACCATCGGTATATGTTCTTGTCTCATTACTACCATCGGGAATGTGCTCTTGTCTCATTACTACCATCGGTATATGTACTTGTCTCATTACTACCATCGGGAATATGTTCTTGTCTCATTACTACCATCGGGAATATGCTCTCGTCTCATTACTACCATCGGTATATGTTCTTGTCTCATTACTACCATCGGGAATATGCTCTCGTCTCATTAATACTATCGGTATATGTTCTTGTCACATTACTACCATCGGGAATATGCTCTCGTCTCATTACTACCATCCATGACATGCTCTCGTCTCATTAGTACCTTCCGTGACCTGGTCTCTTCTCATTACTACCATTGGGAATACGATCTCGTCTTATTACTTCCATCCGTGACCTGTTTCTTTCTCATTACTACCATCAGGAATATGCTCTTGTCTCATTACTATCTTCCGTGACCTGGTCTCTTCTCATTACTACCATTGGGAATATGATCTCGTCTCATTACTACCACTCGGGATATGCTATCGTCTCATTACTACCATCCGTGACATGCTCTCGTCTCATTACTACCATCCGTGACATGCTCTCGTCTCATTACTACCGCTCGGGATATGCTCTCGTCTCATTACTACCATTCGTGACATGCTCTCGTCTCATTACTACCATTCGGGATATGCTCTCGTCTCATTACTACCATCAGGAATAAGCTCTGGTCTCATTACTACCATCCGTGGCATGCTATCGACTCATTACTACCATCCTGGATATGCTCTTGTCTCATTACTACCATCCGGGATATGCTCTTGTCTCATTACTACCATCCGGGATATGCTCTCGTCTCATTACTACCATTCGTGACATGCTCTCGTCTCATTACTACCATTCGGGATATGCTCTCGTCTCATTACTACCATCCGGGATATGCTCTTGTCTCATTACTACCATCAGGAATAAGCTCTGGTCTCATTACTACCATCCGTGGCATGCTATCGACTCATTACTACCATCCAGATATGCTATCCACTCGTTACTACCATCCGGGATATGCTCTCGTCTCATTACTATCATCGGTATATGTTCCTGTCTCATTACTACCATCGGGAATATGCTCTCGTCTCATTACTACCATCCGGGATGTGCTCTTGTCTCACTACTACCATCCGGAATATGCTCTCGTCTCATTACTACCATCCGGGATGTGCTCTTGTCTCACTACTACCATCCGGAATGTGCTCTTGTCTCATTACTACTATCCGGAATGTGCTCTTGTCTCATTACTACCATCCGGAATATGCTCTAGTGTCATTACTACCATCGAGAATATGCTCTCGTCTCATTACTACCATCGGTATATGTTCTTGTCTCATTACTACCATCGGGAATGTGCTCTTGTCTCATTACTACCATCCGGAATGTGCTCTTGTCTCATTACTACCATCGGTATATGTCCTTGTCTCATTACTACCATCGGGAATATGTTCTTGTCTCATTACTACCATCGGGAATATGCTCTCGTCTCATTACTACCATCGGTATATGTTCTTGTCTCATTACTACCATCGGGAATATGCTCTCGTCTCATTAATACCATCGGTATATGTTCTTGTCACATTACTACCATCGGGAATATGCTCTCGTCTCATTACTACCATCCGTGACATGCTTTCGTCTCATTAGAACATTCCGTGACCTGGTCTCTTCTCATTACTACCATTGGGAATATGATCTCGTCTCATTACTACCACTCGGGATATGCTATCGTCTCAATACTACCATCCGTGACATGCTCTCGTCTCATTACTACCATCCGTGACATGCTCTCGTCTCATTACTACCGCTCGGGATATGCTCTCGTCTCATTACTACCATTCGTGACATGCTCTCGTCTCAATACTACCATTCGGGATATGCTCTCGTCTCATTACTAGAATCAGGAATAAGCTCTGGTCTCATTACTACCATCCGTGGCATGCTATCGACTCATTACTACCATCCTGGATATGCCCTTGTCTCATTACAACCATCCTGGATATGCTCTTGTCTCATTACTACCATCCTGGATATGTTCTTCTCTCATTACTACCATCCGGATATGCTATCTACTCGTTACTACCATCCGGGATATGCTCTTGTCTCATTACTACCATCCGGGATATGCTCTCGTCTCATTACTACCATCAGGAATAAGCTCTGGTCTCATTACTACCATCCGTGGCATGCTATCGACTCATTACTACCATCCAGATATGCTATCCACTCGTTACTACCACCCGGGATATGCTCTCGTCTCATTACTATCATCGGTATATGTTCCTGTCTCATTACTACCATCGGGAATATGCTCTCGTCTCATTACTACCATCCGGGATGTGCTCTTGTCTCACTACTACCATCCGGAATATGCTCTCGTCTCATTACTACCATCCGGGATGTGCTCTTGTCTCACTACTACCATCCGGAATGTGCTCTTGTCTCATTACTACTATCCGGAATGTGCTCTTGTCTCATTACTACCATCCGGAATATGCTCTTGTCTCATTACTACCATCGAGAATATGCTCTCGTCTCATTACTACCATCGGTATATGTTCTTGTCTCATTACTACCATCGGGAATGTGCTCTTGTCTCATTACTACCATCCGGAATGTGCTCTTGTCTCATTACTACCATCGGGAATATGTTCTTGTCTCATTACTACCATCGGGAATATGCTCTCGTCTCATTACTACCATCGGTATATGTTCTTGTCTCATTACTACCATCGGGAATATGCTCTCGTCTCATTAATACCATCGGTATATGTTCTTGTCACATTACTACCATCGGGAATATGCTCTCGTCTCATTACTACCATCCGTGACATGCTCTCGTCTCATTAGTACCTTCCGTGACCTGGTCTCTTCTCATTACTACCACTGGGAATATGATCTCGTCTCATTACTACCACTCGGGATATGCTATCGTCTCATTACTACCATCCGTGACATGCTCTCGTCTCATTACTACCATCCGTGACATGCTCTCGTCTCATTACTACCGCTCGGGATATGCTCTCGTCTCATTACTACCATTCGTGACATGCTCTCGTCTCAATACTACCATTCGGGATATGCTCTCGTCTCATTACTACCATCAGGAATAAGCTCTGGTCTCATTACTACCATCCGTGGCATGCTATCGACTCATTACTACCATCCTGGATATGCTCTTGTCTCATTACAACCATCCTGGATATGCTATCTACTCATTACTACCATCCGGGATATGCTCTTGTCTCATTACTACCGTACGGGATATGCTCTTGTCTCATTACTACCATCCGGGATATACCCTTGTCTCATTACTACCATCCGGGATATGCTCTTGTCTCATTACTACCATCCGGGATATGCTCTTGTCTCATTACTACCATCCAGGATATGCACTTGTCTCATTACTACCATCATGGATATGTTCTTGTCTCATTACTACCATCCGGATATGCTATCTACTCGTTACTACCATCCGGGATATGCTCTTGTCTCATTACTACCATCCGGGATATGCTCTTGTCTCATTACTACCATCCGGATATGCTCTGGTCTCATTACTACCATCCGGATATGCTCTGGTCTCATTACTACCATCCGGGATATGCTCTTGTCTCATTACTACCATCCGGATATGCTCTGGTCTCATTACTACCATTCGGGATATGCTCTTGTCTCATCACTACCATCCGGATATGCTCTGGTCACATTACTACCATCCGGATATGCTCTTGTCTCATTACTACCATCCGGATATGCTCTGGTCACATTACTACCATCCGGATATGCTCTTGTCTCATTACTACCATCCGGATATGCTCTGGTCACATTAATACCATCCGGATATGCTCTGGTCACATTACTACCATCCGGATATGCTCTGGTCACATTACTACCATCCTGGATATGTTCTTCTCATTACTACCATCCGGATATGCTCTTGTCTCATTACTACCATCCTGGATATGCTATCTACTCATTACTACCATCCGGGATATGCTCTTGCCACATTACTACCAGCCGGGATATGCTCTTGTCTCATTACTACCATCCGGATATGCTCTGGTCTCATTACTACCATCCGGATATGCTCTGGTCACATTACTACCATCCGGAATGTGCTCTTGTCTCATTACTACCATCCGGAATGTGCTCTTGTCTCATTACTACCATCGAGAATATGCTCTCGTCTCATTACTACCATCGGTATATGTTCTTGTCTCATTACTACCATCGGGAATATGTTCTTGTCTCATTACTACCATCGGGAATATGCTCTCGTCTCATTACTACCATCGGTATATGTTCTTGTCTCATTACTACCATCGGGAATATGCTCTCGTCTCATTAATACTATCGGTATATGTTCTTGTCACATTACTACCATCGGGAATATGCTCTCGTCTCATTACTACCATCCATGACATGCTCTCGTCTCATTAGTACCTTCCGTGACCTGGTCTCTTCTCATTACTACCATTGGGAATACGATCTCGTCTTATTACTTCCATCCGTGACCTGTTTCCTTCTCATTACTACCATCAGGAATATGCTCTTGTCTCATTACTATCTTCCGTGACCTGGTCTCTTCTCATTACTACCATTGGGAATATGATCTCGTCTCATTACTACCACTCGGGATATGCTATCGTCTCATTACTACCATCCGTGACATGCTCTCGTCTCATTACTACCATCCGTGACATGCTCTCGTCTCATTACTACCATTCGGGATATGCTCTCGTCTCATTACTACCATCAGGAATAAGCTTTGGTCTCATTACTACCATCGAGAATATGCTCTCGTCTCATTACTACCATCGGTATATGTACTTGTCTCATTACTACCATCGGGAATATGTTCTTGTCTCATTACTACCATCGGGAATATGCTCTCGTCTCATTACTACCATCGGTATATGTTCTTGTCTCATTACTACCATCGGGAATATGCTCTCGTCTCATTAATACTATCGGTATATGTTCTTGTCACATTACTACCATCGGGAATATGCTCTCGTCTCATTACTACCATCCATGACATGCTCTCGTCTCATTAGTACCTTCCGTGACCTGGTCTCTTCTCATTACTACCATTGGGAATACGATCTCGTCTTATTACTTCCATCCGTGACCTGTTTCTTTCTCATTACTACCATCAGGAATATGCTCTTGTCTCATTACTATCTTCCGTGACCTGGTCTCTTCTCATTACTACCATTGGGAATATGATCTCGTCTCATTACTACCACTCGGGATATGCTATCGTCTCATTACTACCATCCGTGACATGCTCTCGTCTCATTACTACCATCCGTGACATGCTCTCGTCTCATTACTACCGCTCGGGATATGCTCTCGTCTCATTACTACCATTCGTGACATGCTCTCGTCTCATTACTACCATTCGGGATATGCTCTCGTCTCATTACTACCATCAGGAATAAGCTCTGGTCTCATTACTACCATCCGTGGCATGCTATCGACTCATTACTACCATCCTGGATATGCTCTTGTCTCATTACTACCATCCGGGATATGCTCTTGTCTCATTACTACCATCCGGGATATGCTCTCGTCTCATTACTACCATTCGTGACATGCTCTCGTCTCATTACTACCATTCGGGATATGCTCTCGTCTCATTACTACCATCCGGGATATGCTCTTGTCTCATTACTACCATCAGGAATAAGCTCTGGTCTCATTACTACCATCCGTGGCATGCTATCGACTCATTACTACCATCCAGATATGCTATCCACTCGTTACTACCATCCGGGATATGCTCT
The DNA here is from genome assembly GCF_030144855.1 of Hypanus sabinus. NCBI lineage: Eukaryota > Metazoa > Chordata > Chondrichthyes > Myliobatiformes > Dasyatidae > Hypanus > Hypanus sabinus. The sequence continues at coordinate 133,561 of NW_026781534.1, read as the reverse complement.
CGTCTCATTACTATCATCGGTATATGTTCCTGTCTCATTACTACCATCGGGAATATGCTCTCGTCTCATTACTACCATCCGGGATGTGCTCTTGTCTCACTACTACCATCCGGAATATGCTCTCGTCTCATTACTACCATCCGGGATGTGCTCTTGTCTCACTACTACCATCCGGAATGTGCTCTTGTCTCATTACTACTATCCGGAATGTGCTCTTGTCTCATTACTACCATCCGGAATATGCTCTAGTGTCATTACTACCATCGAGAATATGCTCTCGTCTCATTACTACCATCGGTATATGTTCTTGTCTCATTACTACCATCGGGAATGTGCTCTTGTCTCATTACTACCATCCGGAATGTGCTCTTGTCTCATTACTACCATCGGTATATGTCCTTGTCTCATTACTACCATCGGGAATATGTTCTTGTATCATTACTACCATCGGGAATATGCTCTCGTCTCATTACTACCATCGGTATATGTTCTTGTCTCATTACTACCATCGGGAATATGCTCTCGTCTCATTAATACCATCGGTATATGTTCTTGTCACATTACTACCATCGGGAATATGCTCTCGTCTCATTACTACCATCCGTGACATGCTTTCGTCTCATTAGAACATTCCGTGACCTGGTCTCTTCTCATTACTACCATTGGGAATATGATCTCGTCTCATTACTACCACTCGGGATATGCTATCGTCTCAATACTACCATCCGTGACATGCTCTCGTCTCATTACTACCATCCGTGACATGCTCTCGTCTCATTACTACCGCTCGGGATATGCTCTCGTCTCATTACTACCATTCGTGACATGCTCTCGTCTCAATACTACCATTCGGGATATGCTCTCGTCTCATTACTAGAATCAGGAATAAGCTCTGGTCTCATTACTACCATCCGTGGCATGCTATCGACTCATTACTACCATCCTGGATATGCCCTTGTCTCATTACAACCATCCTGGATATGCTATCTACTCATTACTACCATCCGGGATATGCTCTTGTCTCATTACTACCGTCCGGGATATGCTCTTGTCTCATTACTACCGTCCGGGATATGCTCTTGTCTCATTACTCCCATCCGGGATATGCTCTTGTCTCATTACTACCATCCAGGATATGCTCTTGTCTCATTACTACCATCCTGGATATGTTCTTCTCTCATTACTACCATCCGGATATGCTATCTACTCGTTACTACCATCCGGGATATGCTCTTGTCTCATTACTACCATCCGGGATATGCTCTTGTCTCATTACTACCATCCGGATATGCTCTGGTCTCATTACTACCATCCGGATATGCTCTGGTCTCATTACTACCATCCGGGATATGCTCTTGTCTCATTACTACCATCCGGATATGCTCTGGTCTCATTACTACCATTCGGGATATGCTCTTGCCACATTACTACCATCCGGGATATGCTCTTGTCTCATTACTACCATCCGGGATATGCTCTTGTCTCATTACTACCATCCGGATATGCTCTGGTCTCATTACTACCATCCGGAATGTGCTCTTGTCTCATTACTACCATCCGGAATGTGCTCTTGTCTCATTACTACCATCGAGAATATGCTCTCGTCTCATTACTACCATCGGTATATGTTCTTGTCTCATTACTACCATCGGGAATATGTTCTTGTCTCATTACTACCATCGGGAATATGCTCTCGTCTCATTACTACCATCGGTATATGTTCTTGTCTCATTACTACCATCGGGAATATGCTCTCGTCTCATTAATACTATCGGTATATGCTCTCGTCTCATTACTACCATCCATGACATGCTCTCGTCTCATTAGTACCTTCCGTGACCTGGTCTCTTCTCATTACTACCATTGGGAATACGATCTCGTCTTATTACTTCCATCCGTGACCTGTTTCCTTCTCATTACTACCATCAGGAATATGCTCTTGTCTCATTACTACCTTCCGTGACCTGGTCTCTTCTCATTACTACCATTGGGAATATGATCTCGTCTCATTACTACCACTCGGAATATGCTATCGTCTCATTACTACCATCCGTGACATGCTCTCGTCTCATTACTACCATCCGTGACATGCTCTCGTCTCATTACTACCGCTCGGGATATGCTCTCGTCTCATTACTACCATTCGTGACATGCTCTCGTCTCATTACTATCATTCGGGAAATGCTCTCGTCTCATTACTACCATCAGGAATAAGCTCTGGTCTCATTACTACCATCCGTGGCATGCTATCGACTCATTACTAACATCCTGGATATGCTCTTGTCTCATTACTACCATCCGGGATGTGCTCTTGTCTCATTACTACCATCCCGGATATGCTCTCGTCTCATTACTACCATTCGTGACATGCTCTCGTCTCATTACTACCATTCGGGATATGCTCTCGTCTCATTACTACCATCCGGGATATGCTCTTGTCTCATTACTACCATCAGGAATAAGCTCTGGTCTCATTACTACCATCCGGATATGCTATACACTCGTTACTACCATCCGGGATATGCTCTTGTCTCATTACTACCATCCGAGATATGCTCCTGTCTCATTACTACCATCCGGATATGCACTGGTCACATTACTACCATCCGGATATGCTCTGGTCTCATTACTACCAACCGAATATGCTCTGGTCTCATTACTACCATCCGGATATGCTCTGGTCTCATTACTACCATCCGGATATGCTCTGGTCTCATTACTACCATCCGGATATGCTCTGGTCACATTACTACTATCCGGGATATGCGCTTGTCTCATTACTACCATCCGGATATGCTCTGGTCACATTACTACCATCCGGATATGCTCTGGTCACATTACTACATCCGGATATGCTCTGGTCTCATTACTACCATCCGGATATGCTCTGGTCACATTACTACCATCCGGATATGCTCTGGTCACATTACTACCATCCGGGATATACTCTGCTCTCATTACTACCATCCGAATATGCTCTGGTCACATTACTACCATCCGGATATGCTCTGGTCTCATTACTACCATCCGGATATGCTCTGGTCACATTACTACCATCCGGATATGCTCTGGTCACATTACTACCATCCGGATATGCTCTGGTCTCATTACTACCATCCGGATATGCTCTGGTCACAATACTACCATCCGCATATGCTCTGGTCACATTACTACCATCCGGATATGCTCTGGTCTCATTACTACCATCCGGATATGCTCTGGTCACATTACTACCATCCGGATATGCTCTTGTCACATTACTACCATCCGGATATGCTCTGGTCTCCTTACTACCATCCGGATATGCTCTGGTCACATTACTACCATCCGGATATGCTCTGGTCACATTACTACCATCCGGATATGCTCTGGTCTCATTACTACTATCCGGGATATGCTCTGGTCACATTACTACCATCCGGATATGCTCTGGTCACATTACTACCATGCGGATATGCTCTGGTCTCATTACTACCATCCGGATATGCTCTGGTCACATTACTACCATCCGGATATGCTCTGGTCACATTACTACCATCCGGATATGCTCTAGTCTCCTTACTACCATCCGGATATACTCTGGTCACATTACTACCATCCGGATATGCTCTGGTCACATTACTAACATCCGGATATGCTCTGGTCTCATTACTACCATCCTGGATATGCTCTGGTCACATTACTACCATCCGGATATGCTCTGGTCACATTACTACCATCCGGATATGCTCTGGTCTCATTACTACCATCCGGATATGCTCTCGTTTCATTACTACTATCCGGCTATGCTCTGGTCACATTACTACCATCCGGATATGCTCTGGTCACATTTCTACCATCCGGATATGCTCTGGTCACATTACTACCATCCGGATATGCTCTGGTCACATTACTACCATCCGGATATGCTCTGGTCACATTACTACCATCCGGATATGCTCTGGTCTCATTACTACCATCCGGATATGCTCTGGTCTCAATACTACCATCCGGATATGCTCTGGTCACATTACTACCATCCGGATATGCTCTGGTCTCATTACTACCATCCGGATATGCTCTGGTCACAATACTACCATCCGGATATGCTCTGGTCACATTACTACCATCCGGATATGCTCTGGTCTCCTTACTACCATCCGGATATGCTCTGGTCACATTACTACCATCCGGATATACTCTGGTCACATTACTACCATCCGGATATGCTCTGGTCTCATTACTACCATCCGGATATGCTCTGGTCTCATTACTACCATCCGGATATGCTCTGGTCTCAATACAACCATCCGGATATGCTCTGGTCACATTACTACCATCCGGATATGCTCTGGTCTCATTACTACCATCCGGATATGCTCTGGTCACATTACTACCATCCGGATATGCTCTGGTCACATTACTACCATCCGGATATGCTCTGCTCTCCTTACTACCATCCGGATATGCTCTGTTCACATTACTACCATCCGGATATGCTCTGGTCACATTACTACCATCCGGATATGCTCTGGTCTCATTACTACTATCCGGGATATGCTCTGGTCACATTACTACCATCCGGGATATGCTCTGGTCACATTATTAACATCCGAAAATGCTCTGGTCTCATTACTACTATCCGGGATATGCTCTGGTCTCATTACTACCATCCTGGATATGCTCTGGTCACATTACTACCATCCGGATATGCTCTGGTCACATTACTACCATCCGGATATGCTCTGGTCTCATTACTACCATCCGGATATGCTCTGGTTTCATTACTACTATCCGGATATGCTCTGGTCACATTACTACCATCCGGATATGCTCTGGTCACATTACTACCATCCGGATATGCTCTGGTCACATTACTACCATCCGGATATGCTCTGGTCACATTACTACCATCCGGATATGCTCTGGTCTCATTACTACCATCCGGATATGCTCTGGTCACATTACTACCATCCGGATATGCTCTGGTCACATTACTACCATACGGATATGCTCTGGTCTCATTACTACCATCCGGATATGCTCTGGTCACATTACTACCATCCGGATATGCTCTGGTCACATTACTACCATCCGGATATGCTCTAGTCTCATTACTACCATCCGGATATGCTCTGGTCACATTACCACCATCCGGATATGCTCTGGTCACATTACTACCATGCGGATATGCTGTGGTCTCATTACTACCATCCGGATATGCTCTGGTCACATTACTACCATCCGGATATGCTCTGATCACATTACTACCATCCGGATATGCTCTAGTCTCATTACTACCATCCGGATATGCTCTGGTCACATTACTACCATCCGGATATGCTCTGGTCACATTACTACCATCCGGATATGCTCTAGTCTCATTACTACCATCCGAATATGCTCTGGTCACATTACTACCATCCGGGATATGCTCATGTTTCATTACTACCATCCGGATATGCTCTTGTCTCATTACTACCATCCGGATATGCTCTTGTCTCATTACTACCATCCTGGATATGCTATCTACTCATTACTACCATCCGGGATATGCTCTTGTCTCATTACTACCAGCCGGGATATGCTCTTGTCTCATTACTACCATCCGGATATGCTCTGGTCACATTACTAACATCCGGTTATGCTCTGGTCACATTACTACCATCCGGATATGCTCTGGTCTCCTTACTACCATCCGGATATGCTCTGGTCACATTACTACCATCCGGATATGCTCTGGTCTCATTACTACCATCCGGATATGCTCTGGTCTCATTACTACCATCCGGATATGCTCTGGTCACATTACTACTATCCGGGATATGCTCTTGTCTCATTACTACAATCCGGATATGCTCTGGTCACATTACTACCATCCGGATATGCTCTGGTCACATTACTACCATACGGATATGCTCTGGTCTCATTACTACCATCCGGATATGCTCTGGTCTCATTACTACCATCCGGATATGCTCTGGTCACAATACTACCATCCGGATATGCTCTGGTCACATTACTACCATCCGGATATGCTCTGGTCTCCTTACTACCATCCGGATATGCTCTGGTCACATTACTACCATCCGGATATACTCTGGTCACATTACTACCATCCGGATATGCTCTGGTCACATTACTACCATCCGGGATATGCTCTGGTCTCATTACTACCATCCGAATATGCTCTGGTCACATTACTACCATCCGGATATGCTCTGGTCTCATTACTACCATCCGGATATGCTCTGGTCACATTACTACCATCCGGATATGCTCTGGTCACATTACTACCATCCGGATATGCTCTGGTCTCATTACTACCATCCGGATATGCTCTGGTCTCAATACTACCATCCGGATATGCTCTGGTCACATTACTACCATCCGGATATGCTCTGGCCTCATTACTACCATCCGGATATGCTCTGGTCACATTACTACCATCCGGATATGCTCTTGTCACATTACTACCATCCGGATATGCTCTGGTCTCCTTACTACCATCCGGATATGCTCTGGTCACATTACTACCATCCGGATATGCTCTGGTCACATTACTACCATCCGGATATGCTCTGGTCTCATTACTACTATCCGGGATATGCTCTGGTCACATTACTACCATCCGAATATGCTCTGGTCTCATTACTACTATCCGGGATATGCTCTGGTCTCATTACTACCATCCTGGATATGCTCTGGTCACATTACTACCATCCGGATATGCTCTGGTCAAATTACTACCATCCGGATATGCTCTGGTCTCATTACTACCATTCGGATATGCTCTCGTTTCATTACTACTATCCGGATATGCTCTGGTCACATTACTACCATCCGGATATGCTCTGGTCACATTTCTACCATCCGGATATGCTCTGGTCACATTACTACCATCCGGATATGCTCTGGTCACATTACTACCATCCGGATATGCTCTGGTCACATTACTACCATCCGGATATGCTCTGGTCTCATTACTACCATCCGGATATGCACTGGTCTCAATACTACCATCCGGATATGCTCTGGTCACATTACTACCATCCGGATATGCTCTGGTCTCATTACTACCATCCGGATATGCTCTGGTCACATTACTACCATCCGGATATGCTCTGGTCACATTACTACCATCCGGATATGCTCTGGTCTCCTTACTACCATCCGGATATGCTCTGGTCACATTACTACCATCCGGATATACTCTGGTCACATTACTACCATCCGGATATGCTCTGGTCTCATTACTACCATCCGGATATGCTCTGGTCTCATTACTACCATCCGGATATGCTCTGGTCACATTACTACCATCCGGATATGCTCTGGTCACATTACTACCATGCGGATATGCTCTGGTCTCATTACTACCATCCGGATATGCTCTGGTCACATTACTACCATCCGGATATGCTCTGATCACATTACTACCATCCGGATATGCTCTAGTCTCATTACTACCATCCGGATATGCTCTGGGCACATTACTACCATCCGGATATGCTCTAGTCACATTACTACCATCCGGATATGCTCTAGTCTCATTACTACCATCCGAATATGCTCTGGTCACATTACTACCATCCGGGATATGCTCATGTTTCATTACTACCATCCGGATATGCTCTTGTCTCATTACTACCATCCGGATATGCTCTTGTCTCATTACTACCATCCTGGATATGCTATCTACTCATTACTACCATCCGGGATATGCTCTTGTCTCATTACTACCAGCCGGGATATGCTCTTGTCTCATTACTACCATCCGGATATGCTCTGGTCACATTACTACCATCCGGTTATGCTCTGGTCACATTACTACCATCCGGATATGCTCTGGTCTCCTTACTACCATCCGGATATGCTCTGGTCACATTACTACCATCCGGATATGCTCTGGTCACATTACTACCATCCGGATATGCTCTGGTCTCATTACTACTATCCTGGATATGCTCTGGTCACATTACTACCATCCGGGATATGCTCTGGTCTCATTATTACCATCCGCATATGCTCTGGTCTCATTACTACTATCCGGGATATGCTCTGGTCTCATTACTACCATCCTGGATATGCTCTGGTCACATTATTACCATCCGGATTTGCTCTGGTCACATTACTACCATCCGGATATGCTCTGGTCTCATTACTACCATCCGGATATGCTCTGGTTTCATTACTACTATCCGGATATGCTCTGGTCACATTACTACCATCCGGATATGCTCTGGTCACATTACTACCATCCGGATATGCTCTGGTCACATTACTACCATACGGATATGCTCTGGTCTCATTACTACCATCCGGATATGCTCTGGTCTCATTACTACCATCCGGATATGCTCTGGTCACAATACTACCATCCGGATATGCTCTGGTCACATTACTACCATCCGGATATGCTCTGGTCTCCTTACTACCATCCGGATATGCTCTGGTCACATTACTACCATCCGGATATACTCTGGTCACATTACTACCATCCGGATATGCTCTGGTCACATTACTACCATCCGGGATATGCTCTGGTCTCATTACTACCATCCGAATATGCTCTGGTCACATTACTACCATCCGGATATGCTCTGGTCTCATTACTACCATCCGGATATGCTCTGGTCACATTACTACCATCCGGATATGCTCTGGTCACATTACTACCATCCGGATATGCTCTGGTCTCATTACTACCATCCGGATATGCTCTGGTCTCAATACTACCATCCGGATATGCTCTGGTCACATTACTACCATCCGGATATGCTCTGGCCTCATTACTACCATCCGGATATGCTCTGGTCACATTACTACCATCCGGATATGCTCTTGTCACATTACTACCATCCGGATATGCTCTGGTCTCCTTACTACCATCCGGATATGCTCTGGTCACATTACTACCATCCGGATATGCTCTGGTCACATTACTACCATCCGGATATGCTCTGGTCTCATTACTACTATCCGGGATATGCTCTGGTCACATTACTACCATCCGAATATGCTCTGGTCTCATTACTACTATCCGGGATATGCTCTGGTCTCATTACTACCATCCTGGATATGCTCTGGTCACATTACTACCATCCGGATATGCTCTGGTCAAATTACTACCATCCGGATATGCTCTGGTCTCATTACTACCATTCGGATATGCTCTCGTTTCATTACTACTATCCGGATATGCTCTGGTCACATTACTACCATCCGGATATGCTCTGGTCACATTTCTACCATCCGGATATGCTCTGGTCACATTACTACCATCCGGATATGCTCTGGTCACATTACTACCATCCGGATATGCTCTGGTCACATTACTACCATCCGGATATGCTCTGGTCTCATTACTACCATCCGGATATGCACTGGTCTCAATACTACCATCCGGATATGCTCTGGTCACATTACTACCATCCGGATATGCTCTGGTCTCATTACTACCATCCGGATATGCTCTGGTCACATTACTACCATCCGGATATGCTCTGGTCACATTACTACCATCCGGATATGCTCTGGTCTCCTTACTACCATCCGGATATGCTCTGGTCACATTACTACCATCCGGATATACTCTGGTCACATTACTACCATCCGGATATGCTCTGGTCTCATTACTACCATCCGGATATGCTCTGGTCTCATTACTACCATCCGGATATGCTCTGGTCTCCATACTACCATCCGGATATGCTCTGGTCACATTACTACCATCCGGATATGCTCTGGTCTCATTACTACCATCCGGATATGCTCTGGTCACATTACTACCATCCGGATATGCTCTGGTCACATTACTACCTTCCGGATATGCTCTGGTCTCCTTACTACCATCCGGATATGCTCTGGTCACATTACTACCATCCGGATATGCTCTGGTCACATTACTACCATCCGGATATGCTCTGGTCTCATTACTACTATCCGGGATATGCTCTGGTCACATTACTACCATCCGGGATATGCTCTGGTCTCATTATTACCATCCGAAAATGCTCTGGTCTCATTACTACTATCCGGGATATGCTCTGGTCTCATTACTACCATCCTGGATATGCTCTGGTCACATTACTACAATCCGGATATGCTCTGGTCACATTACTACCATCCGGATATGCTCTGGTCTCATTACTACCATCCGGACATGCTCTGGTTTCATTACTACTATCCGGATATGCTCTGGTCACATTACTACCATCCGGATATGCTCTGGTCACATTACTACCATCCGGATATGCTCTGGTCACATTACTACCATCCGGATATGCTCTGGTAACATTACTACCATCCGGATATGCTCTGGTCACATTACTACCATCCGGATATGCTCTGGTCACATTACTACCATCCGGATATGCTCTGGTCTCATTACTACCATCCGGATATGCTCTGGTCACATTACTACCATCCGGATATGCTCTGGTCACATTACTACCATGCGGATATGCTCTGGTCTCATTACTACCATCCGGATATGCTCTGGTCACATTACTACCATCCGGATATGCTCTGATCACATTACTACCATCCGGATATGCTCTAGTCTCATTACTACCATCCGGATATGCTCTGGGCACATTACTACCATCCGGATATGCTCTAGTCACATTACTACCATCCGGATATGCTCTAGTCTCATTACTACCATCCGAATATGCTCTGGTCACATTACTACCATCCGGGATATGCTCATGTTTCATTACTACCATCCGGATATGCTCTTGTCTCATTACTACCATCCGGATATGCTCTTGTCTCATTACTACCATCCTGGATATGCTATCTACTCATTACTACCATCCGGGATATGCTCTTGTCTCATTACTACCAGCCGGGATATGCTCTTGTCTCATTACTACCATCCGGATATGCTCTGGTCACATTACTACCATCCGGTTATGCTCTGGTCACATTACTACCATCCGGATATGCTCTGGTCTCCTTACTACCATCCGGATATGCTCTGGTCACATTACTACCATCCGGATATGCTCTGGTCACATTACTACCATCCGGATATGCTCTGGTCTCATTACTACTATCCTGGATATGCTCTGGTCACATTACTACCATCCGGGATATGCTCTGGTCTCATTATTACCATCCGCATATGCTCTGGTCTCATTACTACTATCCGGGATATGCTCTGGTCTCATTACTACCATCCTGGATATGCTCTGGTCACATTATTACCATCCGGATTTGCTCTGGTCACATTACTACCATCCGGATATGCTCTGGTCTCATTACTACCATCCGGATATGCTCTGGTTTCATTACTACTATCCGGATATGCTCTGGTCACATTACTACCATCCGGATATGCTCTGGTCACATTACTACCATCCGGATATGCTCTGGTCACATTACTACCATCCGGATATGCTCTGGTCACATTACTACCATCCGGATATGCTCTGGTCTCATTACTACCATCCGGAAATGCTCTGGTCTCAATACTACCATCCTGATATGCTCTGGTCACATTACTACCATCCGGATATGCTCTGGTCTCATTACTACCATCCGGATATGCTCTGGTCACATTACTACCATCCGGATATGCTCTGGTCACATTACTACCATCCGGATATGCTCTGGTCTCCTTACTACCATCCGGATATGCTCTGGTCACATTACTACCATCCGGATATGCTCTGGTCACATTACTACCATCCGGATATGCTCTGGTCTCATTACTACCATCCGGATATGCTCTGGTCTCAATACGACCATCCGGATATGCTCTGGTCACATTACTACCATCCGGATATGCTCTGGTCTCATTACTACCATCCGGATATGCTCTGGTCACATTACTACCATCCGGATATGCTCTGGTCACATTACTACCATCCGGATATGCTCTGGTCTCCTTACTACTATCCGGATATGCTCTGGTCACATGAATACCATCCGGATATGCTCTGGTCTCATTACTACTATCCGGGATATGCTCTGGTCACATTACTACCATCCGGGTATGCTCTGGTCTCCTTACTACTATCCGGATATGCTCTGGTCACATTAATACCATCCGGATATGCTCTGGTCTCATTACTACTATCCGGGATATGCTCTGGTCACATTACTACCATCCGGGATATGCTCTGCTCTCATTATTACCATCCGAATATGCTCTGGTCTCATTACTACTATCCGGGATATGCTCTGGTCTCATTACTACCATCCTGGATATGCTCTGGTCACATTATTACCATCCGGATATGCTCTGTTCACATTACTACCATCCGGATATGCTCTGGTCTCATTACTACCATCCGGATATGCTCTGGTTTCATTACTACTATCCGGATATGCTCTGGTCACATTACTACCATCCGGATATGCTCTGGTCACATTACTACCATCCGGATATGCTCTGGTCACATTACTACCATCCGGATATGCTCTGGTCACATTACTACCATCCGGATATGCTCTGGTCTCATTACTACCATCCGGATATGCTCTGGTCTCAATACTACCATCCTGATATGCTCTGGTCTCATTACTACCATCCGGATATGCTCTGGTCACATTACTACCATCCGGATATGCTCTGGTCTCATTACTACCATCCGGATATGCTCTGGTCACAATACTACCATCCGGATATGCTCTGGTCACATTACTACCATCCGGATATGCTCTGGTCTCCTTACTACCATCCGGATATGCTCTGGTCACATTACTACCATCCGGATATACTCTGGTCACATTACTACCATCCGGATATGCTCTGGTCTCATTACTACCATCCGGATATGCTCTGGTCTCATTACTACCATCCGGATATGCTCTGGTCTCAATACAACCATCCGGATATGCTCTGGTCACATTACTACCATCCGGATATGCTCTGGTCTCATTACTACCATCCGGATATGCTCTGGTCACATTACTACCATCCGGATATGCTCTGGTCACATTACTACCATCCGGATATGCTCTGGTCTCCTTACTACCATCCGGATATGCTCTGTTCACATTACTACCATCCGGATATGCTCTGGTCACATTACTACCATCCGGATATGCTCTGGTCTCATTACTACTATCCGGGATATGCTCTGGTCACATTACTACCATCCGGGATATGCTCTGGTCACATTATTACCATCCGAAAATGCTCTGGTCTCATTACTACTATCCGGGATATGCTCTGGTCTCATTACTACCATCCTGGATATGCTCTGGTCACATTACTACCATCCGGATATGCTCTGGTCACATTACTACCATCCGGATATGCTCTGGTCTCATTACTACCATCCGGATATGCTCTGGTTTCATTACTACTATCCGGATATGCTCTGGTCACATTACTACCATCCGGATATGCTCTGGTCACATTACTACCATCCGGATATGCTCTGGTCACATTACTACCATCCGGATATGCTCTGGTCACATTACTACCATCCGGATATGCTCTGGTCTCATTACTACCATCCGGATATGCTCTGGTCACATTACTACCATCCGGATATGCTCTGGTCACATTACTACCATACGGATATGCTCTGGTCTCATTACTACCATCCGGATATGCTCTGGTCACATTACTACCATCCGGATATGCTCTGGTCACATTACTACCATCCGGATATGCTCTAGTCTCATTACTACCATCCGGATATGCTCTGGTCACATTACCACCATCCGGATATGCTCTGGTCACATTACTACCATGCGGATATGCTCTGGTCTCATTACTACCATCCGGATATGCTCTGGTCACATTACTACCATCCGGATATGCTCTGGTCACATTACTACCATGCGGATATGCTCTGGTCTCATTACTACCATCCGGATATGCTCTGGTCACATTACTACCATCCGGATATGCTCTGATCACATTACTACCATCCGGATATGCTCTAGTCTCATTACTACCATCCGGATATGCTCTGGTCACATTACTACCATCCGGATATGCACTGGTCACATTACTACCATCCGGATATGCTCTAGTCTCATTACTACCATCCGAATATGCTCTGGTCACATTACTACCATCCGGGATATGCTCATGTTTCATTACTACCATCCGGATATGCTCTTGTCTCATTACTACCATCCGGATATGCTCTTGTCTCATTACTACCATCCTGGATATGCTATCTACTCATTACTACCATCCGGGATATGCTCTTGTCTCATTACTACCAGCCGGGATATGCTCTTGTCTCATTACTACCATCCGGATATGCTCTGGTCACATTACTACCATCCGGTTATGCTCTGGTCACATTACTACCATCCGGATATGCTCTGGTCTCCTTACTACCATCCGGATATGCTCTGGTCACATTACTACCATCCGGATATGCTCTGGTCTCATTACTACTATCCGGGATATGCTCTGGTCTCATTACTACCATCCGGATATGCTCTGGTCACATTACTACCATCCGGTTATGCTCTGGTCACATTACTACCATCCGGATATGCTCTGGTCTCCTTACTACCATCCGGATATGCTCTGGTCACATTACTACCATCCGGATATGCTCTGGTCTCATTACTACCATCCGGATATGCTCTGGTCTCATTACTACCATCCGGATATGCTCTGGTCACATTACTACTATCCGGGATATGCTCTTGTCTCATTACTACAATCCGGATATGCTCTGGTCACATTACTACCATCCTGATATGCTCTGGTCACATTACTACCATCCCGATATGCTCTGGTCTCATTACTACCATCCGGATATGCTCTGGTCACATTACTACCATCCGGATATGCTCTGGTCACATTACTACCATCCGGGATATGCTCTGGTCTCATTACTACCATCCGAATATGCTCTGGTCACATTACTACCATCCGGATATGCTCTGGTCTCATTACTACCATCCGGATATGCTCTGGTCTCAATACTACCATCCGGATATGCTCTGGTCACATTACTACCATCCGGATATGCTCTGGTCTCATTACTACCATCCGGATATGCTCTGGTCACATTACTACCATCCGGATATGCTCTTGTCACATTACTACCATCCGGATATGCTCTGGTCTCCTTACTACCATCCGGATATGCTCTGGTCACATTACTACCATCCGGACATGCTCTGGTCACATTACTACCATGCGGATATGCTCTGGTCTCATTACTACCATCCGGATTTGCTCTGGTCACATTACTACCATCCGGATACGCTCTGGTCACATTACTACCATCCGGATATGCTCTGGTCTCATTACTACTATCCGGGATATGCTCTGGTCACATTACTACCATCCGAATATGCTCTGGTCTCATTACTACCATTCGGATATGCTCTCGTTTCATTACTACTATCCGGATATGCTCTGGTCACATTACTACCATCCGGATATGCTCTGGTCACATTTCTACCATCCGGATATGCTCTGGTCACATTACTACCATCCGGATATGCTCTGGTCACATTACTACCATCCGGATATGCTCTGGTCACATTACTACCATCCGGATATGCTCTGGTCTCATTACTACCATCCGGATATGCACTGGTCTCAATACTACCATCCGGATATGCTCTGGTCACATTACTACCATCCGGATATGCTCTGGTCTCATTACTACCATCCGGATATGCTCTGGTCACATTACTACCATCCGGATATGCTCTGGTCACATTACTACCATCCGGATATGCTCTGGTCTCCTTACTACCATCCGGATATGCTCTGGTCACATTACTACCATCCGGATATACTCTGGTCACATTACTACCATCCGGATATGCTCTGGTCTCATTACTACCATCCGGATATGCTCTGGTCTCATTACTACCATCCGGATATGCTCTGGTCTCCATACTACCATCCGGATATGCTCTGGTCACATTACTACCATCCGGATATGCTCTGGTCTCATTACTACCATCCGGATATGCTCTGGTCTCCTTACTACCATCCGGATATGCTCTGGTCACATTACTACCATCCGGATATACTCTGGTCACATTACTACCATCCGGATATGCTCTGGTCTCATTACTACCATCCGGATATGCTCTGGTCTCATTACTACCATCCGGATATGCTCTGGTCTCCATACTACCATCCGGATATGCTCTGGTCACATTACTACCATCCGGATATGCTCTGGTCTCATTACTACCATCCGGATATGCTCTGGTCACATTACTACCATCCGGATATGCTCTGGTCACATTACTACCATCCGGATATGCTCTGGTCTCATTACTACTATCCGGGATATGCTCTGGTCACATTACTACCATCCGGGATATGCTCTGGTCTCATTATTACCATCCGAAAATGCTCTGGTCTCATTACTACTATCCGGGATATGCTCTGGTCTCATTACTACCATCCTGGATATGCTCTGGTCACATTACTACAATCCGGATATGCTCTGGTCACATTACTACCATCCGGATATGCTCTGGTCTCATTACTACCATCCGGATATGCTCTGGTTTCATTACTACTATCCGGATATGCTCTGGTCACATTACTACCATCCGGATATGCTCTGGTCACATTACTACCATCCGGATATGCTCTGGTCACATTACTACCATCCGGATATGCTCTGGTAACATTACTACCATCCGGATATGCTCTGGTCACATTACTACCATCCGGATATGCTCTGGTCACATTACTACCATCCGGATATGCTCTGGTCTCATTACTACCATCCGGATATGTTCTGGTCACATTACTACCATCCGGATATGCTCTGGTCACATTACTACCATGCGGATATGCTCTGGTCTCATTACTACCATCCGGATATGCTCTGGTCACATTACTACCATCCGGATATGCTCTGATCACATTACTACCATCCGGATATGCTCTAGTCTCATTACTACCATCCGGATATGCTCTGGTCACATTACTACCATCCGGATATGCTCTGGTCACATTACTACCATCCGGATATGCTCTAGTCTCATTACTACCATCCGGATATCCTCTGGTCACATTACCACCATCCGGATATGCTCTGGTCACATTACTACCATGCGGATATGCTCTGGTCTCATTACTACCATCCGGATATGCTCTGGTCACATTACTACCATCCGGATATGCTCTGGTCACATTACTACCATGCGGATATGCTCTGGTCTCATTACTACCATCCGGATATGCTCTGGTCACATTACTACCATCCGGATATGCTCTGATCACATTACTACCATCCGGATATGCTCTAGTCTCATTACTACCATCCGGATATGCTCTGGTCACATTACTACCATCCGGATATGCTCTGGTCACATTACTACCATCCGGATATGCTCTAGTCTCATTACTACCATCCGAATATGCTCTGGTCACATTACTACCATCCGGGATATGCTCATGTTTCATTACTACCATCCGGATATGCTCTTGTCTCATTACTACCATCCGGATATGCTCTTGTCTCATTACTACCATCCTGGATATGCTATCTACTCATTACTACCATCCGGGATATGCTCTTGTCTCATTACTACCAGCCGGGATATGCTCTTGTCTCATTACTACCATCCGGATATGCTCTGGTCACATTACTACCATCCGGTTATGCTCTGGTCACATTACTACCATCCGGATATGCTCTGGTCTCCTTACTACCATCCGGATATGCTCTGGTCTCATTACTACCATCCGGATATGCTCTGGTCTCATTACTACCATCCGGATATGCTCTGGTCACATTACTACTATCCGGGATATGCTCTTGCCTCATTACTACAATCCGGATATGCTCTGGTCACATTACTACCATCCGGACATGCTCTGGTCACATTACTACCATCCGGATATGCTCTGGTCTCATTACTACCATCCGGATATGCTCTGGTCACATTACTACCATCCGGATATGCTCTGGTCACATTACTACCATCCGGGATATGCTCTGGTCTCATTACTACCATCCGAATATGCTCTGGTCACATTACTACCATCCGGATATGCTCTGGTCACATTACTACCATCCGGATATGCTCTGGTCTCCTTACTACCATCCGGATATGCTCTGGTCACATTACTACCATCCGGATATGCTCTGGTCACATTACTACCATCCGGATATGCTCTGGTCTCAGTACTACTATCCGGGATATGCTCTGGTCACATTACTACCATCCGAATATGCTCTGGTCTCATTACTACTATCCGGGATATGCTCTGGTCTCATTACTACCATCCTGGATATGCTCTGGTCACATTACTACCATCCGGATATGCTCTGGTCACATTACTACCATCCGAATATGCTCTGGTCTCATTACTACCATTCGGATATGCTCTCGTTTCATTACTACTATCCGGATATGCTCTGGTCACATTACTACCATCCGGATATGCTCTGGTCACATTTCTACCATCCGGATATGCTCTGGTCACATTACTACCATCCGGATATGCTCTGGTCACATTACTACCATCCGGATATGCTCTGGTCACATTACTACCATCCGGATATGCTCTGGTCTCATTACTACCATCCGGATATGCACTGGTCTCAATACTACCATCCGGATATGCTCTGGTCACATTACTACCATCCGGATATGCTCTGGTCTCATTACTACCATCCGGATATGCTCTGGTCACATTACTACCATCCGGATATGCTCTGGTCACATTACTACCATCCGGATATGCTCTGGTCTCCTTACTACCATCCGGATATGCTCTGGTCACATTACTACCATCCGGATATACTCTGGTCACATTACTACCATCCGGATATGCTCTGGTCTCATTACTACCATCCGGATATGCTCTGGTCTCATTACTACCATCCGGATATGCTCTGGTCTCCATACTACCATCCGGATATGCTCTGGTCACATTACTACCATCCGGATATGCTCTGGTCTCATTACTACCATCCGGATATGCTCTGGTCACATTACTACCATCCGGATATGCTCTGGTCACATTACTACCTTCCGGATATGCTCTGGTCTCCTTACTACCATCCGGATATGCTCTGGTCACATTACTACCATCCGGATATGCTCTGGTCACATTACTACCATCCGGATATGCTCTGGTCTCATTACTACTATCCGGGATATGCTCTGGTCACATTACTACCATCCGCGATATGCTCTGGTCTCATTATTACCATCCGAAAATGCTCTGGTCTCATTACTACCATCCGGATATGCTCTGGTCTCCATACTACCATCCGGATATGCTCTGGTCACATTACTACCATCCGGATATGCTCTGGTCTCATTACTACCATCCGGATATGCTCTGGTCACATTACTACCATCCGGATATGCTCTGGTCACATTACTACCATCCGGATATGCTCTGGTCTCCTTACTACCATCCGGATATGCTCTGGTCACATTACTACCATCCGGATATGCTCTGGTCACATTACTACCATCCGGATATGCTCTGGTCTCATTACTACTATCCGGGATATGCTCTGGTCACATTACTACCATCCGGGATATGCTCTGGTCTCATTATTACCATCCGAAAATGCTCTGGTCTCATTACTACTATCCGGGATATGCTCTGGTCTCATTACTACCATCCTGGATATGCTCTGGTCACATTACTACAATCCGGATATGCTCTGGTCACATTACTACCATCCGGATATGCTCTGGTCTCATTACTACCATCCGGATATGCTCTGGTTTCATTACTACTATCCGGATATGCTCTGGTCACATTACTACCATCCGGATATGCTCTGGTCACATTACTACCATCCGGATATGCTCTGGTCACATTACTACCATCCGGATATGCTCTGGTAACATTACTACCATCCGGATATGCTCTGGTCACATTACTACCATCCGGATATGCTCTGGTCACATTACTACCATCCGGATATGCTCTGGTCTCATTACTACCATCCGGATATGCTCTGTTCACATTACTACCATCCGGATATGCTCTGGTCACATTACTACCATGCGGATATGCTCTGGTCTCATTACTACCATCCGGATATGCTCTGGTCACATTACTACCATCCGGATATGCTCTGATCACATTACTACCATCCGGATATGCTCTAGTCTCATTACTACCATCCGGATATGCTCTGGTCACATTACTACCATCCGGATATGCTCTGGTCACATTACTACCATCCGTATATGCTCTAGTCTCATTACTACCATCCGGATATGCTCTGGTCACATTACCACCATCCGGATATGCTCTGGTCACATTACTACCATGCGGATATGCTCTGGTCTCATTACTACCATCCGGATATGCTCTGGTCACATTACTACCATCCGGATATGCTCTGGTCACATTACTACCATGCGGATATGCTCTGGTCTCATTACTACCATCCGGATATGCTCTGGTCACATTACTACCATCCGGATATGCTCTGATCACATTACTACCATCCGGATATGCTCTAGTCTCATTACTACCATCCGGATATGCTCTGGTCACATTACTACCATCCGGATATGCTCTGGTCACATTACTACCATCCGGATATGCTCTAGTCTCATTACTACCATCCGAATATGCTCTGGTCACATTACTACCATCCGGGATATGCTCATGTTTCATTACTACCATCCGGATATGCTCTTGTCTCATTACTACCATCCGGATATGCTCTTGTCTCATTACTACCATCCTGGATATGCTATCTACTCATTACTACCATCCGGGATATGCTCTTGTCTCATTACTACCAGCCGGGATATGCTCTGGTCTCATTACTACCATCCGGATATGCTATGGTCACATTACTACCATCCGGTTATGCTCTGGTCACATTACTACCATCCGGATATGCTCTGGTCTCCTTACTACAATCCGGATATGCTCTGGTCACATTACTACCATCCGGATATGCTCTGGTCTCATTACTACCATCCGGATATGCTCTGGTCTCATTACTACCATCCGGATATGCTCTGGTCACATTACTACTATCCGGGATATGCTCTTGTCTCATTACTACAATCCGGATATGCTCTGGTCACATTACTACCATCCGGATATGCTCTGGTCACATTACTACCATCCGGATATGCTCTGGTCTCATTACTACCATCCGGATATGCTCTGGTCACATTACTACCATCCGGATATGCTCTGGTCACATTACTACCATCCGGATATGCTCTGGTCACATTACTACCATCCAGGATATGCTCTGGTCTCATTACTACCATCCGAATATGCTCTGGTCACATTACTACCATCCGGATATGCTCTGGTCTCATTACTACCATCCGGATATGCTCTGGTCACATTACTACCATCCGGATATGCTCTGGTCACATTACTACCATCCGGATATGCTCTGGTCTCATTACTACCATCCGGATATGCTCTGGTCTCAATACTACCATCCGGATATGCTCTGGTCACATTACTACCATCCGGATATGCTCTGGTCTCATTACTACCATCCGGATATGCTCTGGTCACATTACTACCATCCGGATATGCTCTTGTCACATTACTACCATCCGGATATGCTCTGGTCTCCTTACTACCATCCGGATATGCTCTGGTCACATTACTACCATCCGGATATGCTCTGGTCACATTACTACCATCCGGATATGCTCTGGTCTCATTACTACTATCCGGGATATGCTCTGGTCACATTACTACCATCCGAATATGCTCTGGTCTCATTACTACTATCCAGGATATGCTCTGGTCTCATTACTACTATCCGGATATGCTCTGGTCACATTACTACCATCCGGATATGCTCTGGTCACATTTCTACCATCCGGATATGCTCTGGTCACATTACTACCATCCGGATATGCTCTGGTCACATTACTACCATCCGGATATGCTCTGGTCACATTACTACCATCCGGATATGCTCTGGTCTCATTACTACCATCCGGATATGCACTGGTCTCAATACTACCATCCGGATATGCTCTGGTCACATTACTACCATCCGGATATGCTCTGGTCTCATTACTACCATCCGGATATGCTCTTGTCACATTACTACCATCCGGATATGCTCTGGTCACATTACTACCATCCGGATATGCTCTGGTCTCCTTACTACCATCCGGATATGCTCTGGTCACATTACTACCATCCGGATATACTCTGGTCACATTACTACCATCCGGATATGCTCTGGTCTCATTACTACCATCCGGATATGCTCTGGTCTCATTACTACCATCCGGATATGCTCTGGTCTCCATACTACCATCCGGATATGCTCTGGTCACATTACTACCATCCGGATATGCTCTTGTCACATTACTACCATCCGGATATGCTCTGGTCTCCTTACTACCATCCGGATATGCTCTGGTCACATTACTACCATCCGGATATGCTCTGGTCACATTACTACCATCCGGATATGCTCTGGTCTCATTACTACTATCCGGGATATGCTCTGGTCACATTACTACCATCCGAATATGCTCTGGTCTCATTACTACTATCCGGGATATGCTCTGGTCTCATTACTACCATCCTGGATATGCTCTGGTCACATTACTACCATCCGGATATGCTCTGGTCACATTACTACCATCCGGATATGCTCTGGTCTCATTACTACCATTCGGATATGCTCTCGTTTCATTACTACTATCCGGATATGCTCTGGTCACATTACTACCATCCGGATATGCTCTGGTCACATTTCTACCATCCGGATATGCTCTGGTCACATTACTACCATCCGGATATGCTCTGGTCACATTACTACCATCCGGATATGCTCTGGTCACATTACTACCATCCGGATATGCTCTGGTCTCATTACTACCATCCGGATATGCACTGGTCTCAATACTACCATCCGGATATGCTCTGGTCACATTACTACCATCCGGATATGCTCTGGTCTCATTACTACCATCCGGATATGCTCTGGTCACATTACTACCATCCGGATATGCTCTGGTCACATTACTACCATCCGGATATGCTCTGGTCTCCTTACTACCATCCGGATATGCTCTGGTCACATTACTACCATCCGGATATACTCTGGTCACATTACTACCATCCGGATATGCTCTGGTCTCATTACTACCATCCGGATATGCTCTGGTCTCATTACTACCATCCGGATATGCTCTGGTCTCCATACTACCATCCGGATATGCTCTGGTCACATTACTACCATCCGGATATGCTCTGGTCTCATTACTACCATCCGGATATGCTCTGGTCACATTACTACCATCCGGATATGCTCTGGTCACATTACTACCTTCCGGATATGCTCTGGTCTCCTTACTACCATCCGGATATGCTCTGGTCACATTACTACCATCCGGATATGCTCTGGTCACATTACTACCATCCGGATATGCTCTGGTCTCATTACTACTATCCGGGATATGCTCTGGTCACATTACTACCATCCGGGATATGCTCTGGTCTCATTATTACCATCCGAAAATGCTCTGGTCTAATTACTACTATCCGGGATATGCTCTGGTCTCATTACTACCATCCTGGATATGCTTTGGTCACATTACTACAATCCGGATATGCTCTGGTCACATTACTACCATCCGGATATGCTCTGGTCTCATTACTACCATCCGGATATGCTCTGGTTTCATTACTACTATCCGGATATGCTCTGGTCACATTACTACCATCCGGATATGCTCTGGTCACATTACTACCATCCGGATATGCTCTGGTCACATTACTACCATCCGGATATGCTCTGGTAACATTACTACCATCCGGATATGCTCTGGTCACATTACTACCATCCGGATATGCTCTGGTCACATTACTACCATCCGGATATGCTCTGGTCTCATTACTACCATCCGGATATGCTCTGGTCACATTACTACCATCCGGATATGCTCTGGTCACATTACTACCATGCGGATATGCTCTGGTCTCATTACTACCATCCGGATATGCTCTGGTCACATTACTACCATCCGGATATGCTCTGATCACATTACTACCATCCGGATATGCTCTAGTCTCATTACTACCATCCGGATATGCTCTGGTCACATTACTACCATCCGGATATGCTCTGGTCACATTACTACCATCCGGATATGCTCTAGTCTCATTACTACCATCCGAATATGCTCTGGTCACATTACTACCATCCGGGATATGCTCATGTTTCATTACTACCATCCGGATATGCTCTTGTCTCATTACTACCATCCGGATATGCTCTTGTCTCATTACTACCATCCTGGATATGCTATCTACTCATTACTACCATCCGGGATATGCTCTTGTCTCATTACTACCAGCCGGGATATGCTCTTGTCTCATTACTACCATCCGGATATGCTCTGGTCACATTACTACCATCCGGTTATGCTCTGGTCACATTACTACCATCCGGATATGCTCTGGTCTCCTTACTACCATCCGGATATGCTCTGGTCACATTACTACCATCCGGATATGCTCTGGTCACATTACTACCATCCGGATATGCTCTGGTCTCATTACTACTATCCTGGATATGCTCTGGTCACATTACTACCATCCGGGATATGCTCTGGTCTCATTATTACCATCCGAATATGCTCTGGTCTCATTACTACTATCCGGGATATGCTCTGGTCTCATTACTACCATCCTGGATATGCTCTGGTCACATTATTACCATCCGGATTTGCTCTGGTCACATTACTACCATCCGGATATGCTCTGGTCTCATTACTACCATCCGGATATGCTCTGGTTTCATTACTACTATCCGGATATGCTCTGGTCACATTACTACCATCCGGATATGCTCTGGTCACATTACTACCATCCGGATATGCTCTGGTCACATTACTACCATCCGGATATGCTCTGGTCACATTACTACCATCCGGATATGCTCTGGTCACATTACTACCATCCGGATATGCTCTGGTCACATTACTACCATCCGGATATGCTCTGGTCTCATTACTACTATCCGGGATATGCTCTGGTCACATTACTACCATCCGGGATATGCTCTGGTCTCATTATTACCATCCGAAAATGCTCTGGTCTAATTACTACTATCCGGGATATGCTCTGGTCTCATTACTACCATCCTGGATATGCTTTGGTCACATTACTACAATCCGGATATGCTCTGGTCACATTACTACCATCCGGATATGCTCTGGTCTCATTACTACCATCCGGATATGCTCTGGTTTCATTACTACTATCCGGGATATGCTCTGGTCTCATTACTACCATCCTGGATATGCTTTGGTCACATTACTACAATCCGGATATGCTCTGGTCACATTACTACCATCCGGATATGCTCTGGTCTCATTACTACCATCCGGATATGCTCTGGTTTCATTACTACTATCCGGATATGCTCTGGTCACATTACTACCATCCGGATATGCTCTGGTCACATTACTACCATCCGGATATGCTCTGGTCACATTACTACCATCCGGATATGCTCTGGTAACATTACTACCATCCGGATATGCTCTGGTCACATTACTACCATCCGGATATGCTCTGGTCACATTACTACCATCCGGATATGCTCTGGTCTCATTACTACCATCCGGATATGCTCTGGTCACATTACTACCATCCGGATATGCTCTGGTCACATTACTACCATGCGGATATGCTCTGGTCTCATTACTACCATCCGGATATGCTCTGGTCACATTACTACCATCCGGATATGCTCTGATCACATTACTACCATCCGGATATGCTCTAGTCTCATTACTACCATCCGGATATGCTCTGGTCACATTACTACCATCCGGATATGCTCTGGTCACATTACTACCATCCGGATATGCTCTAGTCTCATTACTACCATCCGAATATGCTCTGGTCACATTACTACCATCCGGGATATGCTCATGTTTCATTACTACCATCCGGATATGCTCTTGTCTCATTACTACCATCCGGATATGCTCTTGTCTCATTACTACCATCCTGGATATGCTATCTACTCATTACTACCATCCGGGATATGCTCTTGTCTCATTACTACCAGCCGGGATATGCTCTTGTCTCATTACTACCATCCGGATATGCTCTGGTCACATTACTACCATCCGGTTATGCTCTGGTCACATTACTACCATCCGGATATACTCTGGTCTCCTTACTACCATCCGGATATGCTCTGGTCACATTACTACCATCCGGATATGCTCTGGTCACATTACTACCATCCGGATATGCTCTGGTCTCATTACTACCATCCGGATATGCTCTGGTCACATTACTACCATCCGGATATGCTCTGGTCACATTACTACCATCCGGATATGCTCTGGTCTCATTACTACTATCCTGGATATGCTCTGGTCACATTACTACCATCCGGGATATGCTCTGGTCTCATTATTACCATCCGAATATGCTCTGGTCTCATTACTACTATCCGGGATATGCTCTGGTCTCATTAATACCATCCTGGATATGCTCTGGTCACATTATTACCATCCGGATTTGCTCTGGTCACATTACTACCATCCGGATATGCTCTGGTCTCATTACTACCATCCGGATATGCTCTGGTTTCATTACTACTATCCGGATATGCTCTGGTCACATTACTACCATCCGGATATGCTCTGGTCACATTACTACCATCCGGATATGCTCTGGTCACATTACTACCATCCGGATATGCTCTGGTCACATTACTACCATCCGGATATGCTCTGGTCTCATTACTACCATCCGGAAATGCTCTGGTCTCAATACTACCATCCTGATATGCTCTGGTCACATTACTACCATCCGGATATGCTCTGGTCTCATTACTACCATCCGGATATGCTCTGGTCACATTACTACCATCCGGATATGCTCTGGTCACATTACTACCATCCGGATATGCTCTGGTCTCCTTACTACCATCCGGATATGCTCTGGTCACATTACTACCATCCGGATATGCTCTGGTCACATTACTACCATCCGGATATGCACTGGTCTCATTACTACCATCCGGATATGCTCTGGTCTCAATACGACCATCCGGATATGCTCTGGTCACATTACTACCATCCGGATATGCTCTGGTCTCATTACTACCATCCGGATATGCTCTGGTCACATTTCTACCATCCGGATATGCTCTGGTCACATTACTACCATCCGGATATGCTCTGGTCACATTACTACCATCCGGATATGCTCTGGTCTCATTACTACCATCCGGATATTCTCTGTTCACATTACTACCATCCGGATATGCTCTGGTCACATTACTACCATGCGGATATGCTCTGGTCTCATTACTACCATCCGGATATGCTCTGGTCACATTACTACCATCCGGATATGCTCTGATCACATTACTACCATCCGGATATGCTCTAGTCTCATTACTACCATCCGGATATGCTCTGGTCACATTACTACCATCCGGATATGCTCTGGTCACATTACTACCATCCGGATATGCTCTAGTCTCATTACTACCATCCGGATATGCTCTGGTCACATTACCACCATCCGGATATGCTCTGGTCACATTACTACCATGCGGATATGCTCTGGTCTCATTACTACCATCCGGATATGCTCTGGTCACATTACTACCATCCGGATATGCTCTGGTCACATTACTACCATGCGGATATGCTCTGGTCTCATTACTACCATCCGGATATGCTCTGGTCACATTACTACCATCCGGATATGCTCTGATCACATTACTACCATCCGGATATGCTCTAGTCTCATTACTACCATCCGGATATGCTCTGGTCACATTACTACCATCCGGATATGCTCTGGTCACATTACTACCATCCGGATATGCTCTAGTCTCATTACTACCATCCGAATATGCTCTGGTCACATTACTACCATCCGGGATATGCTCATGTTTCATTACTACCATCCGGATATGCTCTTGTCTCATTACTACCATCCGGATATGCTCTTGTCTCATTACTACCATCCTGGATATGCTATCTACTCATTACTACCATCCGGGATATGCTCTTGTCTCATTACTACCAGCCGGGATATGCTCTGGTCTCATTACTACCATCCGGATATGCTCTGGTCACATTACTACCATCCGGTTATGCTCTGGTCACATTACTACCATCCGGATATGCTCTGGTCTCCTTACTACCATCCGGATATGCTCTGGTCACATTACTACCATCCGGATATGCTCTGGTCTCATTACTACCATCCGGATATGCTCTGGTCTCATTACTACCATCCGGATATGCTCTGGTCACATTACTACTATCCGGGATATGCTCTTGTCTCATTACTACAATCCGGATATGCTCTGGTCACATTACTACCATCCGGATATGCTCTGGTCACATTACTACCATCCGGATATGCTCTGGTCTCATTACTACCATCCGGATATGCTCTGGTCACATTACTACCATCCGGATATGCTCTGGTCACATTACTACCATCCGGATATGCTCTGGTCACATTACTACCATCCGGGATATGCTCTGGTCTCATTACTACCATCCGAATATGCTCTGGTCACATTACTACCATCCGGATATGCTCTGGTCTCATTACTACCATCCGGATATGCTCTGGTCACATTACTACCATCCGGATATGCTCTGGTCACATTACTACCATCCGGATATGCTCTGGTCTCATTACTACCATCCGGATATGCTCTGGTCTCAATACTACCATCCGGATATGCTCTGGTCACATTACTACCATCCGGATATGCTCTGGTCTCATTACTACCATCCGGATATGCTCTGGTCACATTACTACCATCCGGATATGCTCTTGTCACATTACTACCATCCGGATATGCTCTGGTCTCCTTACTACCATCCGGATATGCTCTGGTCACATTACTACCATCCGGATATGCTCTGGTCACATTACTACCATCCGGATATGCTCTGGTCTCATTACTACTATCCGGGATATGCTCTGGTCACATTACTACCATCCGAATATGCTCTGGTCTCATTACTACTATCCGGGATATGCTCTGGTCTCATTACTACCATCCTGGATATGCTCTGGTCACATTACTACCATCCGGGATATGCTCATGTTTCATTACTACCATCCGGATATGCTCTTGTCTCATTACTACCATCCGGATATGCTCTTGTCTCATTACTACCATCCTGGATATGCTATCTACTCATTACTACCATCCGGGATATGCTCTTGTCTCATTACTACCAGCCGGGATATGCTCTGGTCTCATTACTACCATCCGGATATGCTCTGGTCACATTACTACCATCCGGTTATGCTCTGGTCACATTACTACCATCCGGATATGCTCTGGTCTCATTACTACCATCCGGATATGCTCTGGTCTCAATACTACCATCCGGATATGCTCTGGTCACATTACTACCATCCGGGATATGCTCTGGTCTCATTACTACCATCCGAATATGCTCTGGTCACATTACTACCATCCGGATATGCTCTGGTCTCATTACTACCATCCGGATATGCACTGGTCACATTACTACCATCCGGATATGCTCTGGTCACATTACTACCATCCGGATATGCTCTGGTCTCATTACTACCATCCGGATATGCTCTGGTCTCAATACTACCATCCGGATATGCTCTGGTCACATTACTACCATCCGGATATGCTCTGGTCTCATTACTACCATCCGGATATGCTCTGGTCACATTACTACCATCCGGATATGCTCTTGTCACATTACTACCATCCGGATATGCTCTGGTCTCCTTACTACCATCCGGATATGCTCTGGTCACATTACTACCATCCGGATATGCTCTGGTCACATTACTACCATCCGGATATGCTCTGGTCTCATTACTACTATCCGGGATATGCTCTGGTCACATTACTACCATCCGAATATGCTCTGGTCTCATTACTACTATCCGGGATATGCTCTGGTCTCATTACTACCATCCTGGATATGCTCTGGTCACATTACTACCATCCGGATATGCTCTGGTCACATTACTACCATCCGGATATGCTCTGGTCTCATTACTACCATTCGGATATGCTCTCGTTTCATTACTACTATCCGGATATGCTCTGGTCACATTACTACCATCCGGATATGCTCTGGTCACATTTCTACCATCCGGATATGCTCTGGTCACATTACTACCATCCGGATATGCTCTGGTCACATTACTACCATCCGGATATGCTCTGGTCACATTACTACCATCCGGATATGCTTTGGTCTCATTACTACCATCCGGATATGCACTGGTCTCAATACTACCATCCGGATATGCTCTGGTCACATTACTACCATCCGGATATGCTCTGGTCTCATTACTACCATCCGGATATGCTCTGGTCACATTACTACCATCCGGATATGCTCTGGTCACATTACTACCATCCGGATATGCTCTGGTCTCCTTACTACCATCCGGATATGCTCTGGTCACATTACTACCATCCGGATATACTCTGGTCACATTACTACCATCCGGATATGCTCTGGTCTCATTACTACCATCCGGATATGCTCTGGTCTCATTACTACCATCCGGATATGCTCTGGTCTCCATACTACCATCCGGATATGCTCTGGTCACATTACTACCATCCGGATATGCTCTTGTCACATTACTACCATCCGGATATGCTCTGGTCTCCTTACTACCATCCGGATATGCTCTGGTCACATTACCACCATCCGGATATGCTCTGGTCACATTACTACCATCCGGATATGCTCTGGTCTCATTACTACTATCCGGGATATGCTCTGGTCACATTACTACCATCCGAATATGCTCTGGTCTCATTACTACTATCCGGGATATGCTCTGGTCTCATTACTACCATCCTGGATATGCTCTGGTCACATTACTACCATCCGGATATGCTCTGGTCACATTACTACCATCCGGATATGCTCTGGTCTCATTACTACCATTCGGATATGCTCTCGTTTCATTACTACTATACGGATATGCTCTGGTCACATTACTACCATCCGGATATGCTCTGGTCACATTTCTACCATCCGGATATGCTCTGGTCACATTACTACCATCCGGATATGCTCTGGTCACATTACTACCATCCGGATATGCTCTGGTCACATTACTACCATCCGGATATGCTCTGGTCTCATTACTACCATCCGGATATGCACTGGTCTCAATACTACCATCCGGATATGCTCTGGTCACATTACTACCATCCGGATATGCTCTGGTCTCATTACTACCATCCGGATATGCTCTGGTCACATTACTACCATCCGGATATGCTCTGGTCACATTACTACCATTCGGATATGCTCTGGTCTCCTTACTACCATCCGGATATGCTCTGGTCACATTACTACCATCCGGATATACTCTGGTCACATTACTACCATCCGGATATGCTCTGGTCTCATTACTACCATCCGGATATGCTCTGGTCTCATTACTACCATCCGGATATGCTCTGGTCTCCATACTACCATCCGGATATGCTCTGGTCACATTACTACCATCCGGATATGCTCTGGTCTCATTACTACCATCCGATATGCTCTGGTCACATTTCTACCATCCGGATATGCTCTGGTCACATTACTACCTTCCGGATATGCTCTGGTCTCCTTACTACCATCCGGATATGCTCTGGTCACATTACTACCATCCGGATATGCTCTGGTCACATTACTACCATCCGGATATGCTCTGGTCTCATTACTACTATCCGGGATATGCTCTGGTCACATTACTACCATCCGGGATATGCTCTGGTCTCATTATTACCATCCGAAAATGCTCTGGTCTAATTACTACTATCCGGGATATGCTCTGGTCTCATTACTACCATCCTGGATATGCTTTGGTCACATTACTACAATCCGGATATGCTCTGGTCACATTACTACCATCCGGATATGCTCTGGTCTCATTACTACCATCCGGATATGCTCTGGTTTCATTACTACTATCCGGATATGCTCTGGTCACATTACTACCATCCGGATATGCTCTGGTCACATTACTACCATCCGGATATGCTCTGGTCACATTACTACCATCCGGATATGCTCTGGTAACATTACTACCATCCGGATATGCTCTGGTCACATTACTACCATCCGGATATGCTCTGGTCACATTACTACCATCCGGATATGCTCTGGTCTCATTACTACCATCCGGATATGCTCTGGTCACATTACTACCATCCGGATATGCTCTGGTCACATTACTACCATGCGGATATGCTCTGGTCTCATTACTACCATCCGGATATGCTCTGGTCACATTACTACCATCCGGATATGCTCTGATCACATTACTACCATCCGGATATGCTCTAGTCTCATTACTACCATCCGGATATGCTCTGGTCACATTACTACCATCCGGATATGCTCTGGTCACATTACTACCATCCGGATATGCTCTAGTCTCATTACTACCATCCGAATATGCTCTGGTCACATTACTACCATCCGGGATATGCTCATGTTTCATTACTACCATCCGGATATGCTCTTGTCTCATTACTACCATCCGGATATGCTCTTGTCTCATTACTACCATCCTGGATATGCTATCTACTCATTACTACCATCCGGGATATGCTCTTGTCTCATTACTACCAGCCGGGATATGCTCTTGTCTCATTACTACCATCCGGATATGCTCTGGTCACATTACTACCATCCGGTTATGCTCTGGTCACATTACTACCATCCGGATATGCTCTGGTCTCCTTACTACCATCCGGATATGCTCTGGTCACATTACTACCATCCGGATATGCTCTGGTCACATTACTACCATCCGGATATGCTCTGGTCTCATTACTACTATCCTGGATATGCTCTGGTCACATTACTACCATCCGGGATATGCTCTGGTCTCATTATTACCATCCGAATATGCTCTGGTCTCATTACTACTATCCGGGATATGCTCTGGTCTCATTACTACCATCCTGGATATGCTCTGGTCACATTATTACCATCCGGATTTGCTCTGGTCACATTACTACCATCCGGATATGCTCTGGTCTCATTACTACCATCCGGATATGCTCTGGTCACATTACTACCATCCGGATATGCTCTGGTCACATTACTACCATCCGGATATGCTCTGGTCACATTACTACCATCCGGATATGCTCTGGTCACATTACTACCATCCGGATATGCTCTGGTCTCATTACTACCATCCGGAAATGCTCTGGTCTCAATACTACCATCCTGATATGCTCTGGTCACATTACTACCATCCGGATATGCTCTGGTCTCATTACTACCATCCGGATATGCTCTGGTCACATTACTACCATCCGGATATGCTCTGGTCACATTACTACCATCCGGATATGCTCTGGTCTCCTTACTACCATCCGGATATGCTCTGGTCACATTACTACCATCCGGATATGCTCTGGTCACATTACTACCATCCGGATATGCTCTGGTCTCATTACTACCATCCGGATATGCTCTGGTCTCAATACGACCATCCGGATATGCACTGGTCACATTACTACCATCCGGATATGCTCTGGTCTCATTACTACCATCCGGATATGCTCTGGTCACATTACTACCATCCGGATATGCTCTGGTCACATTACTACCATCCGGATATGCTCTGGTCTCCTTACTACTATCCGGATATGCTCTGGTCACATTAATACCATCCGGATATGCTCTGGTCTCATTACTACTATCCGGGATATGCTCTGGTCACATTACTACCATCCGGGTATGCTCTGGTCTCCTTACTACTATCCGGATATGCTCTGGTCACATTAATACCATCCGGATATGCTCTGGTCTCATTACTACTATCCGGGATATGCTCTGGTCACATTACTACCATCCGGGATATGCTCTGGTCTCATTATTACCATCCGAATATGCTCTGGTCTCATTACTACTATCCGGGATATGCTCTGGTCTCATTACTACCATCCTGGATATGCTCTGGTCACATTATTACCATCCGGATATGCTCTGGTCACATTACTACCATCCGGATATGCTCTGGTCTCATTACTACCATCCGGATATGCTCTGGTTTCATTACTACTATCCGGATATGCTCTGGTCACATTACTACCATCCGGATATGCTCTGGTCACATTACTACCATCCGGATATGCTCTGTTCACATTACTACCATCCGGATATGCTCTGCTCACATTACTACCATCCGGATATGCTCTGGTCTCATTACTACCATCCGGATATGCTCTGGTCTCAATACTACCATCCTGATATGCTCTGGTCTCATTACTACCATCCGGATATGCTCTGGTCACATTACTACCATCCGGATATGCTCTGGTCTCATTACTACCATCCGGATATGCTCTGGTCACAATACTACCATCCGGATATGCTCTGGTCACATTACTACCATCCGGATATGCTCTGGTCTCCTTACTACCATCCGGATATGCTCTGGTCACATTACTACCATCCGGATATACTCTGGTCACATTACTACCATTCGAATATGCTCTGGTCTCATTACTACCATCCGGATATGCTCTGGTCTCATTACTACCATCCGGATATGCTCTGGTCTCAATACAACCATCCGGATATGCTCTGGTCACATTACTACCATCCGGATATGCTCTGGTCTCATTACTACCATCCGGATATGCTCTGGTCACATTACTACCATCCGGATATGCTCTGGTCACATTACTACCATCCGGATATGCTCTGGTCTCCTTACTACCATCCGGATATGCTCTGTTCACATTACTACCATCCGGATATGCTCTGGTCACATTACTACCATCCGGATATGCTCTGGTCTCATTACTACTATCCGGGATATGCTCTGGTCACATTACTACCATCCGGGATATGCTCTGGTCACATTATTACCATCCGAAAATGCTCTGGTCTCATTACTACTATCCGGGATATGCTCTGGTCACATTACTACCATCCGGATATGCTCTGGTCACATTACTACCATCCGGATATGCTCTGGTCTCATTACTACCATCCGGATATGCGCTGGTTTCATTACTACTATCCGGATATGCTCTGGTCACATTACTACCATCCGGATATGCTCTGGTCACATTACTACCATCCGGATATGCTCTGGTCACATTACTACCATCCGGATATGCTCTGGTCACATTACTACCAGCCGGATATGCTCTGGTCTCATTACTACCATCCGGATATGCTCTGGTCACATTACTACCTTCCGGATATGCTCTGGTCACATTACTACCATACGGATATGCTCTGGTCTCATTACTACCATCCGGATATGCTCTGGTCACATTACTACCATCCGGATATGCTCTGGTCACATTACTACCATCCGGATATGCTCTAGTCTCATTACTACCATCCGGATATGCTCTGGTCACATTACCACCATCCGGATATGCTCTGGTCACATTACTACCATGCGGATATGCTCTGGTCTCATTACTACCATCCGGATATGCTCTGGTCACATTACTACCATCCGGACATGCTCTGGTCACATTACTACCATGCGGATATGCTCTGGTCTCATTACTACCATCCGGATATGCTCTGGTCACATTACTACCATCCGGATATGCTCTGATCACATTACTACCATCCGGATATGCTCTAGTCTCATTACTAACATCCGGATATGCTCTGGTCACATTACTACCATCCGGATATGCTCTGGTCACATTACTACCATCCGGATATGCTCTAGCCTCATTACTACCATCCGAATATGCTCTGGTCACATTACTACCATCCGGGATATGCTCATGTTTCATTACTACCATCCGGATATGCTCTTGTCTCATTACTACCATCCGGATATGCTCTTGTCTCATTACTACCATCCTGGATATGCTATCTACTCATTACTACCATCCGGGATATGCTCTTGTCTCATTACTACCAGCCGGGATATGCTCTTGTCTCATTACTACCATCCGGATATGCTCTGGTCACATTACTACCATCCGGTTATGCTCTGGTCACATTACTACCATCCGGATATGCTCTGGTCTCCTTACTACCATCCGGATATGCTCTGGTCACATTACTACCATCCGGATATGCTCTGGTCTCATTACTACCATCCGGATATGCTCTGGTCTCATTACTACCATCCGGATATGCTCTGGTCACATTACTACTATCCGGGATATGCTCTTGTCTCATTACTACAATCCGGATATGCTCTGGTCACATTACTACCATCCGGAGATGCTCTGGTCACATTACTACCATCCGGATATGCTCTGGTCTCATTACTACCATCCGGATATGCTCTGGTCACATTACTACCATCCGGATATGCTCTGGTCACATTACTACCATCCGGGATATGCTCTGGTCTCATTACTACCATCCGAATATGCTCTGGTCACATTACTACCATCCGGATATGCTCTGGTCTCATTACTACCATCCGGATATGCTCTGGTCACATTACTACCATCCGGATATGCTCTGGTCACATTACTACCATCCGGATATGCTCTGGTCTCATTACTAACATCCGGATATGCTCTGGTCTCAATACTACCATCCGGATATGCTCTGGTCACATTACTACCATCCGGATATGCTCTGGTCTCATTACTACCATCCGGATATGCTCTGGTCACATTACTACCATCCGGATATGCTCTTGTCACATTACTACCATCCGGATATGCTCTGGTCTCCTTACTACCATCCGGATATGCTCTGGTCACATTACTACCATCCGGATATGCTCTGGTCACATTACTACCATCCGGATATGCTCTGGTCTCATTACTACTATCCGGGATATGCTCTGGTCTCATTACTACCATCCTGGATATGCTCTGGTCACATTACTACCATCCGGATATGCTCTGGTCACATTACTACCATCCGGATATGCTCTGGTCTCATTACTACCATTCGGATATGCTCTCGTTTCATTACTACCATCCGGATATGCTCTGGTCACATTACTACCATCCGGATATGCTCTGGTCACATTTCTACCATCCGGATATGCTCTGGTCACATTACTACCATCCGGATATGCTCTGGTCACATTACTACCATCCGGATATGCTCTGGTCACATTACTACCATCCGGATATGCTCTGGTCTCATTACTACCATCCGGATATGCACTGGTCTCAATACTACCATCCGGATATGCTCTGGTCACATTACTACCATCCGGATATGCTCTGGGCTCATTACTACCATCCGGATATGCTCTGGTCACATTACTACCATCCGGATATGCTCTGGTCACATTACTACCATCCGGATATGCTCTGGTCTCCTTACTACCATCCGGATATGCTCTGGTCACATTACTACCATCCGGATATACTCTGGTCACATTACTACCATCCGGATATGCTCTGGTCTCATTACTACCATCCGGATATGCTCTGGTCTCATTACTACCATCCGGATATGCTCTGGTCTCCATACTACCATCCGGATATGCTCTGGTCACATTACTACCATCCGGATATGCTCTGGTCTCATTACTACCATCCGGATATGCTCTGGTCACATTACTACCATCCGGATATGCTCTGGTCACATTACTACCTTCCGGATATGCTCTGGTCTCCTTACTACCATCCGGATATGCTCTGGTCACATTACTACCATCCGGATATGCTCTGGTCACATTACTACCATCCGGATATGCTCTGGTCTCATTACTACTATCCGGGATATGCTCTGGTCACATTACTACCATCCGGGATATGCTCTGGTCTCATTATTACCATCCGAAAATGCTCTGGTCTCATTACTACTATCCGGGATATGCTCTGGTCTCATTACTACCATCCTGGATATGCTCTGGTCACATTACTACAATCCGGATATGCTCTGGTCACATTACTACCATCCGGATATGCTCTGGTCTCATTACTACCATCCGGATATGCTCTGGTTTCATTACTACTATCCGGATATGCTCTGGTCACATTACTACCATCCGGATATGCTCTGGTCACATTACTACCATTCGGATATGCTCTGGTCACATTACTACCATCCGGATATGCTCTGGTAACATTACTACCATCCGGATATGCTCTGGTCACATTACTACCATCCGGATATGCTCTGGTCACATTACTACCATCCGGATATGCTCTGGTCTCATTACTACCATCCGGATATGCTCTGGTCACATTACTACCATCCGGATATGCTCTGGTCACATTACTACCATGCGGATATGCTCTGGTCTCATTACTACCATCCGGATATGCTCTGGTCACATTACTACCATCCGGATATGCTCTGATCACATTACTACCATCCGGATATGCTCTAGTCTCATTACTACCATCCGGATATGCTCTGGTCACATTACTACCATCCGGATATGCTCTGGTCACATTACTACCATCCGGATATGCTCTAGTCTCATTACTACCATCCGAATATGCTCTGGTCACATTACTACCATCCGGGATATGCTCATGTTTCATTACTACCATCCGGATATGCTCTTGTCTCATTACTACCATCCGGATATGCTCTTGTCTCATTACTACCATCCTGGATATGCTATCTACTCATTACTACCATCCGGGATATGCTCTTGTCTCATTACTACCAGCCGGGATATGCTCTTGTCTCATTACTACCATCCGGATATGCTCTGGTCACATTACTACCATCCGGTTATGCTCTGGTCTCATTACTACTATCCTGGATATGCTCTGGTCACATTACTACCATCCGGGATATGCTCTGGTCTCATTATTACCATCCGAATATGCTCTGGTCTCATTACTACTATCCGGGATATGCTCTGGTCTCATTACTACCATCCTGGATATGCTCTGGTCACATTATTACCATCCGGATTTGCTCTGGTCACATTACTACCATCCGGATATGCTCTGGTCTCATTACTACCATCCGGATATGCTCTGGTTTCATTACTACTATCCGGATATGCTCTGGTCACATTACTACCATCCGGATATGCTCTGGTCACATTACTACCATCCGGATATGCTCTGGTCACATTACTACCATCCGGATATGCTCTGGTCACATTACTACCATCCGGATATGCTCTGGTCTCATTACTACCATCCGGATATGCTCTGGTCTCAATGCTACCATCCTGATATGCTCTGGTCTCATTACTACCATCCGGATATGCTCTGGTCTCATTACTACCATCCGGCTATGCTCTGGTCACATTACTACCATCCGGATATGCTCTGGTCACATTACTACCATCCGGATATGCTCTGGTCTCCTTACTACCATCCGGATATGCTCTGGTCACATTACTACCATCCGGATATGCTCTGGTCACATTACTACCATCCGGATATGCTCTGGTCTCATTACTACCATCCGGATATGCTCTGGTCTCATTACTACCATCCGGATAAGCTCTGGTCTCAATACTACCATCCGGATATGCTCTGGTCACATTACTACTATCCGGATATGCTCTGGTCTCATTACTACCATCCGGATATGCTCTGGTCACATTACTACCATCCGGATATGCTCTGGTCACATTACTACCATCCGGATATGCTCTGGTCTCATTACTACCATCCGGCTATGCTCTGGTCACATTACTACCATCCGGATATGCTCTGGTCACATTACTAACATCCGGATATGCCCTGGTCTCATTACTACTATCCGGGATATGCTCTGGTCACATTACTACCATCCGGGATATGCTCTGGCCTCATTATTACCATCCGAATATGCTCTGGTCTCATTACTACTATCCGGGATATGCTCTGGTCTCATTACTACCATCCTGGATATGCTCTGGTCTCAATACTACCATCCGGATATGCTCTGGTCACATTACTACCATCCGGATATGCTCTGGTCTCATTACTACCATCCGGATATGCTCTGGTCACATTACTACCATCCGGATATGCTCTGGTCACATTACTACCATCCGGATATGCTCTGGTCTCATTACTACTATCCGGGATATGATCTGGTCACATTACTACCATCCGGGATAAGCTCTGGTCTCATTATTACCATCCGAATATGCTCTGGTCTCATTACTACTATCCGGGATATGCTCTGGTCTCATTACTACCATCCTGGATATGCTCTGGTCACATTACTACCATCCGGATATGCTCTGGTCACATTACTACCATCCGGATATGCTCTGGTCACATTACTACCATCCGGATATGCTCTGGTCACATTACTACCATCCGGATATGCTCTGGTCTCATTACTACCATCCGGATATGCTCTGGTCTCAATACTACCATCCGGATATGCTCTGGTCACATTACTACCATCCGGATATGCTCTGGTCTCATTACTACCATCCGGATATGCTCTGGTCACATTACTACCATCCGGATATGCTCTGGTCACATTACTACCATCCGGATATGCTCTGGCCTCATTACTACCATCCGGATATGCTCTGGTCTCATTACTACCATCCGGATATGCTCTGGTCTCATTACTACCATCCGGATATGCTCTGGTCACATTACTACCATCCGGATATGCTCTGGTCACATTACTACCATCGGGATATGCTCTGGTCACATTACTACCATCCGGATATGCTGTGGTCACATTACTACCATCCGGATATGCTCTGGTCTCATTACTACCATCCGGTTATGCTCTGGTCACATTACTACCATCCGGATGTGCTCTGGTCTCCTTACTACCATCCGGATATGCTCTGGTCACATTTCTACCATCCGGATATTCTCTGGTCACATTACTACCATCCGGATATGCTCAGGTCTCATTACTACCATCCGGATATGCTCTGGTCTCATTAC
The DNA here is from genome assembly GCF_030144855.1 of Hypanus sabinus. Classification (NCBI taxonomy): domain Eukaryota; kingdom Metazoa; phylum Chordata; class Chondrichthyes; order Myliobatiformes; family Dasyatidae; genus Hypanus; species Hypanus sabinus. The sequence goes on along the minus strand of NW_026781534.1, from coordinate 92,861 downwards.
TACCATCCGTATATGCTCTGGTCTCATTACTACCATCCGGATATGCTCTGGTCACATTACTACCATCCGGATATGCTCTGGTCTCATTACTACCAGCCGGGATATGCTCTTGTCTCATTACTACCATCCGGATATGCTCTGGTCTCATTACTACCATCCGGATATGCTCTGGTCTCATTACTACCATCCGGATATGCTCTTGTCTCATTACTACCATCCGGATATGCTCTGGTCTCATTACTACCATCCGGATATGCTCTGGTCACATTACTACCATCCGGATATGCTCTGGTCACATTACTACCATCCGGATATGCTCTAGTCTCATTACTACCATCCGGATATGCTCTGGTCACATTACCACCATCCGGATATGCTCTGGTCACATTACTACCATGCGGATATGCTCTGGTCTCATTACTACCATCCGGATATGCTCTGGTCACATTACTACCATCCGGATATGCTCTGATCACATTACTACCATCCGGATATGCTCTAGTCTCATTACTACCATCCGGATATGCTCTGGTCACATTACTACCATCCGGATATGCTCTGGTCACATTACTACCATCCGGATATGCTCTGGTCACATTACTACCATCCGGATATGCTCTGGTCACATTACTAACATCCGGATATGCTCTGGTCTCATTACTACCATCCGGATATGCTCTGGTCACATTACTACCATCCGGATATGCTCTGGTCACATTACTACCATACGGATATGCTCTGGTCTCATTACTACCATCCGGATATGCTCTGGTCACATTACTACCATCCGGATATGCTCTGGTCACATTACTACCATCCGGATATGCTCTGGTCTCATTACTACCATCCGGATATGCTCTGGTCACATTACTACCATCCGGATATGCTCTGGTCACATTACTACCATCCGGATATGCTCTGGTCTCCTTACTACCATCCGGATATGCTCTGGTCACATTACTACCATCCGGATATGCTCTGGTCACATTACTACCATCCGGATATGCTCTGGTCTCATTACTACCATCCGGATATGCTCTGGTCTCATTACTACCATCCGGATATGCTCTGGTCTCATTACTACCATCCGGATATGCTCTGGACACATTACTACCATCCGGATATGCCCTGGTCTCATTACTACCAGCCGGGATATGCTCTTGTCTCATTACTACCATCCGGATATGCTCTGGTCTCATTACTACCATCCGGATATGCTCTGGCCTCATTACTACCATCCGGATATGCTCTGGTCTCATTACTACCATCCGGATATGCTCTGGTCTCATTACTACCATCCGGATATGCTCTGGTCACATTACTACCATCCGGATATGCTCTGGTCACATTACTACCATCGGGATATGCTCTGGTCACATTACTACCATCCGGATATGCTGTGGTCACATTACTACCATCCGGATATGCTCTGGTCTCATTACTACCATCCGGATATGCTCTGGTCTCATTACTACCATCCGGATATGCTCTGGTCTCAATACTACCATCCGGATATGCTCTGGTCACATTACTACCATCCGGATATGCTCTGGTCTCATTACTACCATCCGGATATGCTCTGGTCACATTACTACCATCCGGTTATGCTCTGGTCACATTACTACCATCCGGATGTGCTCTGGTCTCCTTACTACCATCCGGATATGCTCTGGTCACATTTCTACCATCCGGATATTCTCTGGTCACATTACTACCATCCGGATATGCTCAGGTCTCATTACTACCATCCGGATATGCTCTGGTCTCATTACTACCATCCGGATATGCTCTGGTCTCATTACTACCATCCGGATATGCTCTGGTCACATTACTACCATCCGGATATGCTCTGGTCTCATTACTACCAGCCGGGATATGCTCTTGTCTCATTACTACCATCCGGATATGCTCTGGTCTCATTACTACCATCCGGATATGCTCTGGTCTCATTACTACCATCCGGAATATGCTCTTGTCTCATTACTACCATCCGGATATGCTCTGGTCTCATTACTACCATCCGGATATGCTCTGGTCACATTACTACCATCCGGATATGCTCTGGTCACATTACTACCATACGGATATGCTCTGGTCTCATTACTACCATCCGGATATGCTCTGGTCACATTACTACCATCCGGATATGCTCTGGTCACATTACTACCATCCGGATATGCTCTAGTCTCATTACTACCATCCGGATATGCTCTGGTCACATTACCACCATCCGGATATGCTCTGGTCACATTACTACCATGCGGATATGCTCTGGTCTCATTACTACCATCCGGATATGCTCTGGTCACATTACTACCATCCGGATATGCTCTGGTCACATTACTACCATGCGGATATGCTCTGGTCTCATTACTACCATCCGGATATGCTCTGGTCACATTACTACCATCCGGATATGCTCTGATCACATTACTACCATCCGGATATGCTCTAGTCTCATTACTACCATCCGGATATGCTCTGGTCACATTACTACCATCCGGATATGCTCTGGTCACATTACTACCATCCGGATATGCTCTAGTCTCATTACTACCATCCGAATATGCTCTGGTCACATTACTACCATCCGGGATATGCTCATGTTTCATTACTACCATCCGGATATGCTCTTGTCTCATTACTACCATCCGGATATGCTCTTGTCTCATTACTACCATCCTGGATATGCTATCTACTCATTACTACCATCCGGGATATGCTCTTGTCTCATTACTACCAGCCGGGATATGCTCTTCTCTCATTACTACCATCCGGATATGCTCTGGTCACATTACTACCATCCGGTTATGCTCTGGTCACATTACTACCTTCCGGATATGCTCTGGTCTCATTACTACCATCCGGATATGCTCTGGTCTCATTACTACCATCCGGATATGCTCTGGTCACATTACTACTATCCGGGATATGCTCTTGTCTCATTACTACCATCCGGATATGCTCTGGTCACATTACTACCATCCGGATATGCTCTGGTCACATTACTACCATCCGGATATGCTCTGGTCTCATTACTACCATCCGGATATGCTCTGGTCACATTACTACCATCCGGATATGCTCTGGTCACATTACTACCATCCGGGATATGCTCTGGTCTCATTACTACCATCCGAATATGCTCTGGTCACATTACTACCATCCGGATATGCTCTGGTCTCATTACTACCATCCGGATATGCTCTGGTCACATTACTACCATCCGGATATGCTCTGGTCACATTACTACCATCCGGATATGCTCTGGTCTCATTACTACCATCCGGATATGCTCTGGTCTCAATACTACCATCCGGATATGCTCTGGTCACATTACTACCATCCGGATATGCTCTGGTCTCATTACTACCATCCGGATATGCTCTGGTCACATTACTACCATCCGGATATGCTCTTGTCACATTACTACCATCCGGATATGCTCTGGTCTCCTTACTACCATCCGGATATGCTCTGGTCACATTACTACCATCCGGATATGCTCTGGTCACATTACTACCATCCGGATATGCTCTGGTCTCATTACTACTATCCGGGATATGCTCTGGTCACATTACTACCATCCGAATATGCTCTGGTCTCATTACTACTATCCGGGATATGCTCTGGTCTCATTACTACCATCCTGGATATGCTCTGGTCACATTACTACCATCCGGATATGCTCTGGTCACATTACTACCATCCGGATATGCTCTGGTCTCATTACTACCATTCGGATATGCTCTCGTTTCATTACTACTATCCGGATATGCTCTGGTCACATTACTACCATCCGGATATGCTCTGGTCACATTTCTACCATCCGGATATGCTCTGGTCACATTACTACCATCCGGATATGCTCTGGTCTCATTACTACCATCCGGATATGCACTGGTCTCAATACTACCATCCGGATATGCTCTGGTCACATTACTACCATCCGGATATGCTCTGGTCTCATTACTACCATCCGGATATGCTCTGGTCACATTACTACCATCCGGATATGCTCTGGTCACATTACTACCATCCGGATATGCTCTGGTCTCCTTACTACCATCCGGATATGCTCTGGTCACATTACTACCATCCGGATATACTCTGGTCACATTACTACCATCCGGATATGCTCTGGTCTCATTACTACCATCCGGATATGCTCTGGTCTCATTACTACCATCCGGATATGCTCTGGTCTCATTACTACCATCCGGATATGCTCTGGTCACATTACTACCATCCGGATATGCTCTGGTCACATTACTACCTTCCGGATATGCTCTGGTCTCCTTACTACCATCCGGATATGCTCTGGTCACATTACTACCATCCGGATATGCTCTGGTCACATTACTACCATCCGGATATGCTCTGGTCTCATTACTACTATCCGGGATATGCTCTGGTCACATTACTACCATCCGGGATATGCTCTGGTCTCATTATTACCATCCGAAAATGCTCTGGTCTCATTACTACTATCCGGGATATGCTCTGGTCTCATTACTACCATCCTGGATATGCTCTGGTCACATTACTACAATCCGGATATGCTCTGGTCACATTACTACCATCCGGATATGCTCTGGTCTCATTACTACCATCCGGATATGCTCTGGTTTCATTACTACTATCCGGATATGCTCTGGTCACATTACTACCATCCGGATATGCTCTGGTCACATTACTACCATCCGGATATGCTCTGGTCACATTACTACCATCCGGATATGCTCTGGTAACATTACTACCATCCGGATATGCTCTGGTCACATTACTACCATCCGGATATGCTCTGGTCACATTACTACCATCCGGATATGCTCTGGTCTCATTACTACCATCCGGATATGCTCTGGTCACATTACTACCATCCGGATATGCTCTGGTCACATTACTACCATGCGGATATGCTCTGGTCTCATTACTACCATCCGGATATGCTCTGGTCACATTACTACCATCCGGATATGCTCTGATCACATTACTACCATCCGGATATGCTCTAGTCTCATTACTACCATCCGGATATGCTCTGGTCACATTACTACCATCCGGATATGCTCTGGTCACATTACTACCATCCGGATATGCTCTAGTCTAATTACTACCATCCGAATATGCTCTGGTCACATTACTACCATCCGGGATATGCTCATGTTTCATTACTACCATCCGGATATGCTCTTGTCTCATTACTACCATCCGGATATGCTCTTGTCTCATTACTACCATCCTGGATATGCTATCTACTCATTACTACCATCCGGGATATGCTCTTATCTCATTACTACCAGCCGGGATATGCTCTTGTCTCATTACTACCATCCGGATATGCTCTGGTCACATTACTACCATCCGGTTATGCTCTGGTCACATTACTACCATCCGGATATGCTCTGGTCTCCTTACTACCATCCGGATATGCTCTGGTCACATTACTACCATCCGGATATGCTCTGGTCACATTACTACCATCCGGATATGCTCTGGTCTCATTACTACCATCCGGATATGCTCTGGTCACATTACTACCATCCGGATATACTCTGGTCACATTACTACCATCCGGATATGCTCTGGTCTCATTACTACCATCCGGATATGCTCTGGTCTCATTACTACCATCCGGATATGCTCTGGTCTCATTACTACCATCCGGATATGCTCTGGTCACATTACTACCATCCGGATATGCTCTGGTCACATTACTACCTTCCGGATATGCTCTGGTCTCCTTACTACCATCCGGATATGCTCTGGTCACATTACTACCATCCGGATATGCTCTGGTCACATTACTACCATCCGGATATGCTCTGGTCTCATTACTACTATCCGGGATATGCTCTGGTCACATTACTACCATCCGGGATATGCTCTGGTCTCATTATTACCATCCGAAAATGCTCTGGTCTCATTACTACTATCCGGGATATGCTCTGGTCTCATTACTACCATCCTGGATATGCTCTGGTCACATTACTACAATCCGGATATGCTCTGGTCACATTACTACCATCCGGATATGCTCTGGTCTCATTACTACCATCCGGATATGCTCTGGTTTCATTACTACTATCCGGATATGCTCTGGTCACATTACTACCATCCGGATATGCTCTGGTCACATTACTACCATCCGGATATGCTCTGGTCACATTACTACCATCCGGATATGCTCTGGTAACATTACTACCATCCGGATATGCTCTGGTCACATTACTACCATCCGGATATGCTCTGGTCACATTGCTACCATCCGGATATGCTCTGGTCTCATTACTACCATCCGGATATGCTCTGGTCACATTACTACCATCCGGATATGCTCTGGTCACATTACTACCATGCGGATATGCTCTGGTCTCATTACTACCATCCGGATATGCTCTGGTCACATTACTACCATCCGGATATGCTCTGATCACATTACTACCATCCGGATATGCTCTAGTCTCATTACTACCATCCGGATATGCTCTGGTCACATTACTACCATCCGGATATGCTCTGGTCACATTACTACCATCCGGATATGCTCTAGTCTAATTACTACCATCCGAATATGCTCTGGTCACATTACTACCATCCGGGATATGCTCATGTTTCATTACTACCATCCGGATATGCTCTTGTCTCATTACTACCATCCGGATATGCTCTTGTCTCATTACTACCATCCTGGATATGCTATCTACTCATTACTACCATCCGGGATATGCTCTTATCTCATTACTACCAGCCGGGATATGCTCTTGTCTCATTACTACCATCCGGATATGCTCTGGTCACATTACTACCATCCGGTTATGCTCTGGTCACATTACTACCATCCGGATATGCTCTGGTCTCCTTACTACCATCCGGATATGCTCTGGTCACATTACTACCATCCGGATATGCTCTGGTCACATTACTACCATCCGGATATGCTCTGGTCTCATTACTACTATCCTGGATATGCTCTGGTCACATTACTACCATCCGGGATATGCTCTGGTCTCATTATTACCATCCGAATATGCTCTGGTCTCATTACTACTATCCGGAATATGCTCTGGTCTCATTACTACCATCCTGGATATGCTCTGGTCACATTATTACCATCCGGATTTGCTCTGGTCACATTACTACCATCCGGATATGCTCTGGTCTCATTACTACCATCCGGATATGCTCTGGTTTCATTACTACTATCCGGATATGCTCTGGTCACATTACTACCATCCGGATATGCTCTGGTCACATTACTACCATCCGGATATGCTCTGGTCACATTACTACCATCCGGATATGCTCTGGTCACATTACTACCATCCGGATATGCTCTGGTCTCATTACTACCATCCGGATATGCTCTGGTCTCAATACTACCATCCTGATATGCTCTGGTCACATTACTACCATCCGGATATGCTCTGGTCTCATTACTACCATCCGGATATGCTCTGGTCACATTACTACCATCCGGATATGCTCTGGTCACATTACTACCATCCGGATATGCTCTGGTCTCCTTACTACCATCCGGATATGCTCTGGTCACATTACTACCATCCGGATATGCTCTGGTCTCATTATTACCATCCGAAAATGCTCTGGTCTCATTACTACTATCCGGGATATGCTCTGGTCTCATTACTACCATCCTGGATATGCTCTGGTCACATTACTACAATCCGGATATGCTCTGGTCACATTACTACCATCCGGATATGCTCTGGTCTCATTACTACCATCCGGATATGCTCTGGTTTCATTACTACTATCCGGATATGCTCTGGTCACATTACTACCATCCGGATATGCTCTGGTCACATTACTACCATCCGGATATGCTCTGGTCACATTACTACCATCCGGATATGCTCTGGTAACATTACTACCATCCGGATATGCTCTGGTCACATTACTACCATCCGGATATGCTCTGGTCACATTACTACCATCCGGATATGCTCTGGTCTCATTACTACCATCCGGATATGCTCTGGTCACATTACTACCATCCGGATATGCTCTGGTCACATTACTACCATGCGGATATGCTCTGGTCTCATTACTACCATCCGGATATGCTCTGGTCACATTACTACCATCCGGATATGCTCTGATCACATTACTACCATCCGGATATGCTCTAGTCTCATTACTACCATCCGGATATGCTCTGGTCACATTACTACCATCCGGATATGCTCTGGTCACATTACTACCATCCGGATATGCTCTAGTCTAATTACTACCATCCGAATATGCTCTGGTCACATTACTACCATCCGGGATATGCTCATGTTTCATTACTACCATCCGGATATGCTCTTGTCTCATTACTACCATCCGGATATGCTCTTGTCTCATTACTACCATCCTGGATATGCTATCTACTCATTACTACCATCCGGGATATGCTCTTATCTCATTACTACCAGCCGGGATATGCTCTTGTCTCATTACTACCATCCGGATATGCTCTGGTCACATTACTACCATCCGGTTATGCTCTGGTCACATTACTACCATCCGGATATGCTCTGGTCTCCTTACTACCATCCGGATATGCTCTGGTCACATTACTACCATCCGGATATGCTCTGGTCACATTACTACCATCCGGATATGCACTGGTCTCAATACTACCATCCGGATATGCTCTGGTCACATTACTACCATCCGGATATGCTCTGGTCTCATTACTACCATCCGGATATGCTCTGGTCACATTACTACCATCCGGATATACTCTGGTCACATTACTACCATCCGGATATGCTCTGGTCTCATTACTACCATCCGGATATGCTCTGGTCTCATTACTACCATCCGGATATGCTCTGGTCTCATTACTACCATCCGGATATGCTCTGGTCACATTACTACCATCCGGATATGCTCTGGTCACATTACTACCTTCCGGATATGCTCTGGTCTCCTTACTACCATCCGGATATGCTCTGGTCACATTACTACCATCCGGATATGCTCTGGTCACATTACTACCATCCGGTTATGCTCTGGTCTCATTACTACTATCCGGGATATGCTCTGGTCACATTACTACCATCCGGGATATGCTCTGGTCTCATTATTACCATCCGAAAATGCTCTGGTCTCATTACTACTATCCGGGATATGCTCTGGTCTCATTACTACCATCCTGGATATGCTCTGGTCACATTACTACAATCCGGATATGCTCTGGTCACATTACTACCATCCGGATATGCTCTGGTCTCATTACTACCATCCGGATATGCTCTGGTTTCATTACTACTATCCGGATATGCTCTGGTCACATTACTACCATCCGGATATGCTCTGGTCACATTACTACCATCCGGATATGCTCTGGTCACATTACTACCATCCGGATATGCTCTGGTAACATTACTACCATCCGGATATGCTCTGGTCACATTACTACCATCCGGATATGCTCTGGTCACATTACTACCATCCGGATATGCTCTGGTCTCATTACTACCATCCGGATATGCTCTGGTCACATTACTACCATCCGGATATGCTCTGGTCACATTACTACCATGCGGATATGCTCTGGTCTCATTACTACCATCCGGATATGCTCTGGTCACATTACTACCATCCGGATATGCTCTGATCACATTACTACCATCCGGATATGCTCTAGTCTCATTACTACCATCCGGATATGCTCTGGTCACATTACTACCATCCGGATATGCTCTGGTCACATTACTACCATCCGGATATGCTCTAGTCTAATTACTACCATCCGAATATGCTCTGGTCACATTACTACCATCCGGGATATGCTCATGTTTCATTACTACCATCCGGATATGCTCTTGTCTCATTACTACCATCCGGATATGCTCTTGTCTCATTACTACCATCCTGGATATGCTATCTACTCATTACTACCATCCGGGATATGCTCTTATCTCATTACTACCAGCCGGGATATGCTCTTGTCTCATTACTACCATCCGGATATGCTCTGGTCACATTACTACCATCCGGTTATGCTCTGGTCACATTACTACCATCCGGATATGCTCTGGTCTCCTTACTACCATCCGGATATGCTCTGGTCACATTACTACCATCCGGATATGCTCTGGTCACATTACTACCATCCGGATATGCTCTGGTCTCATTACTACTATCCTGGATATGCTCTGGTCACATTACTACCATCCGGGATATGCTCTGGTCTCATTATTACCATCCGAATATGCTCTGGTCTCATTACTACTATCCGGGATATGCTCTGGTCTCATTACTACCATCCTGGATATGCTCTGGTCACATTATTACCATCCGGATTTGCTCTGGTCACATTACTACCATCCGGATATGCTCTGGTCTCATTACTACCATCCGGATATGCTCTGGTTTCATTACTACTATCCGGATATGCTCTGGTCACATTACTACCATCCGGATATGCTCTGGTCACATTACTACCATCCGGATATGCTCTGGTCACATTACTACCATCCGGATATGCTCTGGTCACATTACTACCATCCGGATATGCTCTGGTCTCATTACTACCATCCGGATATGCTCTGGTCTCAATACTACCATCCTGATATGCTCTGGTCACATTACTACCATCCGGATATGCTCTGGTCTCATTACTACCATCCGGATATGCTCTGGTCACATTACTACCATCCGGATATGCTCTGGTCACATTACTACCATCCGGATATGCTCTGGTCTCCTTACTACCATCCGGATATGCTCTGGTCACATTACTACCATCCGGATATGCTCTGGTCACATTACTACCATCCGGATATGCTCTGGTCTCATTACTACCATCCGGATATGCTCTGGTCTCAATACGACCATCCGGATATGCTCTGGTCACATTACTACCATCCGGATATGCTCTGGTCACATTACTACCATCCGGATATGCTCTGGTCTCCTTACTACCATCCGGATATGCTCTGGTCACATTACTACCATCCGGATATGCTCTGGTCACATTACTACCATCCGGATATGCTCTTGTCTCATTACTACCATCCGGATATGCTCTGGTCTCATTACTACCATCCGGATAAGCTCTGGTCTCAATACTACCATCCGGATATGCTCTGGTCACATTACTACTATCCGGATATGCTCTGGTCTCATTACTACCATCCGGATATGCTCTGGTCACATTACTACCATCCGGATATGCTCTTGTCTCATTACTACCATCCGGATATGCTCTGGTCTCATTACTACCATCCGGATAAGCTCTGGTCTCAATACTACCATCCGGATATGCTCTGGTCACATTACTACCATCCGGATATGCTCTTGTCTCATTACTACCATCCGGATATGCTCTGGTCTCATTACTACCATCCGGATATGCTCTGGTCACATTACTACCATCCGGATATGCTCTGGTCACATTACTACCATCCGGATATGCTCTGGTCTCATTACTACCATCCGGATATGCTCTGGTCTCATTACTACCATCCGGATAAGCTCTGGTCTCAATACTACCATCCGGATATGCTCTGGTCACATTACTACTATCCGGATATGCTCTGGTCTCATTACTACCATCCGGATATGCTCTGGTCACATTACTACCATCCGGATATGCTCTTGTCTCATTACTACCATCCGGATATGCTCTGGTCTCATTACTACCATCCGGATATGCTCTGGTCACATTACTACCATCCGGATATGCTCTGGTCACATTACTACCATCCGGATATGCTCTGGTCTCATTACTACCATCCGGCTATGCTCTGGTCACATTACTACCATCCGGATATGCTCTGGTCACATTACTACCATCCGGATATGCCCTGGTCTCATTACTACTATCCGGGATATGCTCTGGTCACATTACTACCATCCGGGATATGCTCTGGCCTCATTATTACCATCCGAATATGCTCTGGTCTCATTACTACTATCCGGGATATGCTCTGGTCTCATTACTACCATCCTGGATATGCTCTGGTCTCAATACTACCATCCGGATATGCTCTGGTCACATTACTACCATCCGGATATGCTCTGGTCTCATTACTACCATCCGGATATGCTCTGGTCACATTACTACCATCCGGATATGCTCTGGTCACATTACTACCATCCGGATATGCTCTGGTCTCATTACTACTATCCGGGATATGATCTGGTCACATTACTACCATCCGGGATAAGCTCTGGTCTCATTATTACCATCCGAATATCCTCTGGTCTCATTACTACTATCCGGGATATGCTCTGGTCTCATTACTACCATCCTGGATATGCTCTGGTCACATTACTACCATCCGGATATGCTCTGGTCACATTACTACCATCCGGATATGCTCTGGTCACATTACTACCATCCGGATATGCTCTGGTCACATTACTACCATCCGGATATGCTCTGGTCTCATTACTACCATCCGGATATGCTCTGGTCTCATTACTACCATCCGGATATGCTCTGGTCTCAATACTACCATCCGGATATGCTCTGGTCACATTACTACCATCCGGATATGCTCTGGTCTCATTACTACCATCCGGATATGCTCTGTTCACATTACTACCATCCGGATATGCTCTGGTCACATTACTACCATCCGGATATGCTCTGGTCTCCTTACTACCATCCGGATATGCTCTGGTCACATTACTACCATCCGGATATGCTCTGGTCACATTACTACCATCCGGATATGCTCTGGTCTCATTACTACCATCCGGATATGCTCTGGTCTCATTACTACCATCCGGATATGCTCTGGTCTCATTACTACCATCCGGATATGCTCTGGTCACATTACTACCATCCGGATATGCTCTGGTCTCATTACTACCAGCCGGGATATGCTCTTGTCTCATTACTACCATCCGGATATGCTCTGGTCTCATTACTACCATCCGGATATGCTCTGGCCTCATTACTACCATCCGGATATGCTCTGGTCTCATTACTACCATCCGGATATGCTCTGGTCTCATTACTACCATCCGGATATGCTCTGGTCACATTACTACCATCCGGATATGCTCTGGTCACATTACTACCATCGGGATATGCTCTGGTCACATTACTACCATCCGGATATGCTCTGGTCACATTACTACCATCCGGATATGCTCTGGTCTCATTACTACCATCCGGATATGCTCTGGTCTCATTACTACCATCCGGATATGCTCTGGTCTCATTACTACCATCCGGATATGCTCTGGTCTCATTACTACCATCCGGATATGCTCTGGTCTCAATACTACCATCCGGATATGCTCTGGTCACATTACTACCATCCGGATATGCTCTGGTCTCATTACTACCATCCGGATATGCTCTGGTCACATTACTACCATCCGGTTATGCTCTGGTCACATTACTACCATCCGGATGTGCTCTGGTCTCCTTACTACCATCCGGATATGCTCTGGTCACATTACTACCATCCGGATATTCTCTGGTCACATTACTACCATCCGGATATGCTCAGGTCTCATTACTACCATCCGGATATGCTCTGGTCTCATTACTACCATCCGGGATATGCTCTTGTCTCATTACTACCATCCGGAATATGCTCTTGTCTCATTACTACCATCCGGATATGCTCTTGTCTCATTACTACCGTCCGGAATATGCTCTTGTCTCATTACTACCATCCGGAATATGCTCTTGTCTCATTACTACCATCCGGGATATGCTCTTGTCTCATTACTACCATCCGGAATATGCTCTTGACTCATTACTACCTTCCGGGATATGCTCTTGTCTCATTACTACCATCCGGTTATGCTTTTGTCCAATTACTACTATCAGGAATATGCTCTGGTCACATTACTATCATGCGGGATATGCTCTTGTTTCATTACTACCGTCCGGGATATGCTCCGAGGGAGCAGCGCCTGTGTCTGTTATATCTGGGGACTGAGCCACACTTCCTGTTCCTCGGGTCAGATAATTGGACCCTTGAGTCATAAGCTTCAGTCTTGAACAGAAACAATATTTTCTTCAACAAATGATCAATTGTTGTGAACTATTCCACAAACATCTGCCACCGTCTCAGAATGAATTGCTCGGTCCGGCCCTTCATCCCTTCTTGGCTGTGCCGAACCGTTCTTCTTCCTTGTCCCACTGACCTGCACCTGGACCATTCCCCTCCAAACCATTCTCATCTATGTACCGATCCAAGTTTTTCTTAAATGCTAAAAGTGAGCCCACATTTCCCACTTCATCTGGCAGCTCATTCCACACTCCCACCACTCTCTGTGTGAAGAACCCGCCCCCCATGTTCCCTTTAAACATTTCCCATTCACCCTTAGCCCATGTCCCCTGCATTCCTTCTCCCCGAGCCTCAGTGGAAAAAGCCTGCTCTCAAATGACCATAAATCCTGCCTCTCGCGATCTTCTCCAACATCCTTCCCACCGGTGAGGTAAGGCGCACTGGTGTATAATCTCCTGGATTAATTTAATTATTCGTTCATTCATTTCTGTCATCAATTTACTCATTTCCGTGCTTCGTCTTCGCCCGGAGAATAGAGACGATTGTCTCCCCAATCCGCACAGGTAAAGTCCACCACAGCGAGAGGAAGGACAGGTCGGGTCTGTATTTTGGACAGTATTTCAATAGGCAAATGACACTCGAGTTACGGACTCAGAGACCGGGTCTGACTGTCACGTGACAGCTGAAGGATTATAGTTCATTATTATTAATATTATTATGATTATTAGTAGTAGTAGTAGTAGCAGTATTTTTTTCCTCTTCTTCTATTTCTGTATTACGTATTGCATTGAACCGCTGCTGCTAAGTTAACAAATTTCACCACACGTGCCGGTGATGATAAACTTGATTCTGATTCTGAATCTACTGTGGAATGAGGTTGAAAATCTCACCGCGGACAAATATTGTCTCGGCACTGGAGTTCCCTCCTTTGGCCTCTCAATGTCAATAGAATTTCACCGGCTCCTCGGAACAGCAGCCACGATAAAATAGAGAGTGGACAAAGAACGTTGAACCAGGTGTAACTTACTGCAGTAAACACAGATTCTGTTTACAAACGGAGCAGCCACGCAGGGCGTAGTGGCGACCAGACCTAATAGGGGGACTGTTAAGTGTCACTGGAGGCTGGAACCTGTGGCTCTGTCTTGTTTAGTCGATATCGTTTCTATTTCGCAACGAACAAACAGTAAAGGTGAAATTGTATTCTTTCACCACAGGAATAAAATGAAAGTAATCTTCCGGGAATGCGTGACTGAATACGGCGAAATCTCACTTACCGAGGACATGCAGAGTGACGAACGCTGAGGTCTCGGAGCCGCTGGTTGGAAGCATATCCACACGGTAATCCCCACTGTCCGCGCTGTTCACCGACTTCAGCAGAAGCGACCCGTTGGAGGCGAATAACTCAGCCCGAGAAGTGAATTCTTTGGTCACGTTCTGATTGTTCCAGTGGGCGATTATTTCATCCTTAACAAACCAGATCACTCTGCTGAGCCCGGCCGACGGCCGCACGGAAAAGAACGCATCAGCCCCCTCGGGGACATTTATCCGTCTGTGCTCCACGTGGATGGAAAAGTTCTGAGACTGACCTGAGGAAGGGAAAACCGGATCAGCGAAAAGCGACAGAGGCGGAGAGACTCGGGCGGGGCTACACAGATACTTACACAGAACAATAAGAATCGATATTTAAGCTGTAACTTCTCTCGTAATCTATTTTCTACAGCAACCACCCGCCGCTCTGTCGGTTCTCTGAACACTACCGGTCTGTGAGAGAGAGACCCTCACCCGCAGGAATGAAGAGACAAAGAACAAACGCCGAGAAGGACAGTC
Organism: Hypanus sabinus; assembly: GCF_030144855.1. Classification (NCBI taxonomy): domain Eukaryota; kingdom Metazoa; phylum Chordata; class Chondrichthyes; order Myliobatiformes; family Dasyatidae; genus Hypanus; species Hypanus sabinus. The sequence goes on along the minus strand of NW_026781534.1, from coordinate 77,034 downwards.
CCGCCATTCCGAGAGAGCAGCGCCTGTCTCTGTCACACTCGGAGACCGAGCCGCACTTCCTGGTCCCCGGGCCGGATCACTGCAGCCCGTCATCGGAAAAGGCGGAGCTGAATGGATGGCCGAGCGAGAACGTGTCGGGGAGAATGAACGAGCCTGAAACACGGAAGATGTAGAAGGCCCTTCAGCCCTCGCTCCTCATCTTTCCTCCTCTACCAGCTCACGTGACTTTTACCTGAAAACTACTTTCCAACCAGATAGGTAGACTGGCTGAGTGGCGCCGCCACGACAATTTTGCACACAAAGACAACACGACGAAGGAGTTGATTGTCGACTTCACGAAAGGGAAATCGGGAGAACATACGCACGTCCACATTGAAGTGGTGCAAATGGAGAGCAGCTTTAAGATCTTCGGCGCGGAACTTCGTGGAAGATCTCCGCTTGGCCTGACGTACTGATACATTCACAACGAAAGGCACATCAGCGGCGGCAGCTTATTAAGAGTGTGAAGAGACTTGGCATGTCAGAAATGACACGGGGTGCTGTACAGCATGGGCAGAGGCTGCAGAGGATTGTCGGCACATTCACATCCATTAACGGCACAAACTTCGCCATCACGGAGGCACAAAGTCGAAACGCCCCTCAACACACAAACAGGAGCTTCTGCCCATCTGCATAGACCCATCGACCTCGATGTTGTCCAAAGTTAATGCTTGATATCCCACACTCCAGTTCTGCTTATTTATTAAGTTGTCATTCTTTCTGTATGTTTTATTCCTACAATGTGCTGTCGTTTGCAACCTGCTGTAACACGCAGTAGATTTGCCGTCTCCCTGATTCTAATACGGTTATTAAGCCATGGATTTACTAAGGATGCCACAAGAAAATTATCCCCGGGGTTGTATCTGGCGACAAACGTGGACTTTGATAAACGTCCTTGAAAGAGAAGGAGCAAGTAAATCTGTGTGCAGGTAGCCCCTCCTGATTCGTCACCATCGGTGGTGTCGTCAGCAGACGTCAACATGTCATTGGAGCTGTGCATAACCTCATAGTCTTCCATCAGTGTAAAGCAAATAGAGCAGGGAAGAGAAACTCGCTTCTGTTAAACCGAACTTAATGTACCAAAGACAAACAGCCACCATGAGATGCTCCAGAGCTGACCTCAGCATCCTGGAACGAAGCAGAAATCAGGATGCCTCAGTGAAGATGTCCCACACCTCCCTTGGGAGGACTGAGAACGTTCACGTGTGAGTTTGTATCTGAGAGAACAGTGGGTCAGTGAGATCACGTTTGAGACCGAGGAATTTAATTTGGACGATTTCAGTGGAGGTGAGGTCAGAAAATTCAAGATACTTTGCACGAACACACACATGAGTGGAACCTCATTTTACCAGGCGCATCCAGAAACACCGTTGTTTAGCCTCTCGTTAACAGGCGGTGAGAAAACTGTTTTTCTCGAACTCCGCACCTCTAGCCGTGATATGACTTGTTTCTCACCAAACAGAGAGACCCGGGATATATTGTCCACCCTCACCCCAATCTGAGCGAAGACTGTGGAAATGCTGCCCTCTTGCAATTTCCCGTCCTCAAGATATCACCGATCGTACACTGTATACAATAGGAAAGGTTTATTTATGAAAGCCGACTTAATCAAACAGTGGTTCAGGAGGAGAAGGAAGGGATAAAAATTAAATATTATTGCCCATTATAATCAAGAAAATAAGAATGTGCACAAAAGTTGGAGCTGAAATTTTCCGGAAGCTGGATGTGTCTTCCCGTCTTCTGCCTTCACCCGGCAAACTGGCCAAGCTGGCATCAGACCCTCCAGTCCGAAAGGCGTCGCCACCGAACGGTCAGCCAATTCGATCCGCAATCACGAGGAAATCTGCAGATGCTGGAAATTTAGGCAACACACACAAAGTGCTGGTGGAACACAGTAGGACAGGCAACTGACGTTTCTGACCGAGACCCTTCGTCAGGACTAACTGAAAGGTCAGATAGTAAGGGATTTTAAAGTAAGAGGGGGAGGGGAATGCGAAATGATAGGAGAAGGCAGGGGGGTGGGGTGAAGCTGAGAGCCGGAAAGGTTATTGGCGAAAGGAATATAGAGCTGGAGAAGGGAAAGGAGCATGGGACGGGAGCCTCGGGAGAAAGAAAGGGGAGGGGAGAACCAGTGGGAGATGGAGAACAGGCAGAGTGATGGGCAGAACAATTGGAAAAAGTCTGCTCGCAAATGACCATAAATTCTGTTTCTCGCGATCTTCTCCAACATCCTGCCCACCGCTGAGGTAAGGCTTACTAGTGTATAATCTCCTGGGTTAATTTAGTTATTCGTTCATTCATTTCTGTCATCAATTTACTCATTTATGTGCTTCGTCTGTCTGTCGGTTTGTTTATTCTGCAGCGACGTTCGCCCGGAGAATAGAGACGATTGTCTCCCCAATCCGCACAGGTAAAGTCCACCACAGCGAGAGGAAGGACAGGTCGGGTCTGTATTTTGGACAGTATTTCAATAGGCAAATGACACCTGAGTTACGGACTCAGAGACCGGGTCTGATTGTCACGTGACAGCTGAAGGATTATTGTTCAACTTAGCAAGTAAATCAAAGTCAAAGTAAAATATATCATCAGTGTACATACATACACGTCACCACAAGCACCCTCAGATTCTTTTACTGTGGTCGTGTTAGCAAATCTATAAAACTGTAACTCTAAACAGAATCAATATAACTGTGCAAATGCAGATATAAATAAATAACAAGAAACCACGACTGCGAGATAACAGGATAACAGGGTCCTTAAATCAGCGTGGTAATCTCCTTTCGGTGAAGAGTCTGTTGGTTGAGGGTCAGCGACTGTTCTTGATTCCGGTGCTGCCAGTCCCGAGGCAGCGTTACCTTCTACCTCATGGCAGCAGCGGGAAAAGTGCACACACCGGGTCGTGAGGATCTTTGTGATGGTGGATGATGCTTTTCTCCGACGCGTTTCACGTGGATCTGCTCAGTGGTTTGGAGGGTTGTGCCCGTGATCTACTGGGACGACTGCGCCACCTACTGGGTGATTTGCCGCTCGGAGACATTGGTCTTCCCACACGATGTCTGACTGCAGACTCTCAGTGCACTTCCCGCAACACATCCACAGAGGTTTGCCCAGGTATTTCATGACATGCCGGATCTCGGCAGGCTCCTGAGAAGTTCAAACAGTTCTCGTATATTCCACGCAATTAGATCTCTACTGTGTTCCAGGCCTGGTCTGATGAGAGAGTGGCAACCAGAAATATAAAGTTACTGACCCTCTCCTCCTCTGATCCTCTGATAATTACTGGCTCATGGCCCTTTTGTTTCTCAAAGTCCGAACATTTATTTGAACATTTATTTGATGACTCGTGACTCGCCCTCTGGTGAAAGCAATTTAATATCACACATAGAGCTGTACAGTTCAGGAGCAGAGCCTTCGGCCATCGAAAAAAAGTAAATCACATACCCTCTCCATGCCCCGGTGGAACTGACGCCGCGCCCTCCTCTTCATAAGCTGTCATTCATTTGTCATTAGGACAAATACGTCGGTCACGATCGTAATTTGGTCGACAGCTTCCTAGCTGAAATGTTTGGACCGCAGTAGAAAGGAATAATTCCATTCCTCCTTCAGTTCTGTTGGCAGAGCCCGTGTTTCGTGTCAATGTAGACATCAACTATTACACTCTCAGAAAAACAACGGTACAGTTGTATTCCCCTGTGACGCTAAGGGCGCAATCCAGATAGAACATGGTGAGAAGGTATCTAACCGAGCCAATATTTTATAGGTATGCAGGTAGCTCATTACATTAGTTTACATTCAGTATTACCGATTACAGAAACAACATACAACCTCTGTTTAAGTTGTAGCTGCGTCAGGCAGTATCAGGATTCAGCAGCAGCGTCCTGTTGTCACAAGTCTGAAATTAACTTTTTCTGTCCAGTCAGTACCCAATGCTGACTCGAGATGGCGATCAGTGCAAACCTGACTTCACTAACTTAAGGAAGCTACCCCTTTGTGAATAAAATACAGCCGCCGGACACAGTGAGCGAACCAATCTTGGAGCCAGTTATCAGGGGTAGGTGTAACATAACAATTAGGGGTAGAAACACAAACAGCTGGAAACACCCAGGAGGTCGGGCAGCATCTGTGAAAGGAGAAGCAAAAGTCGACATTGCGATGCAGGACGGGAAGGCGGGGAACAACAAAGCGGCACTAAAACTGTCAAAAGAACCTTCGCCGGAGCGGGAGGGACATGGGAACGAAGACATTCGTCCAGCAGTTCTGACGGAGGATTTGAACTTGAAATCTTTAAAGTTCCTTCTCCACAGGGGCTGCCTGACCGCCTGTGTGTATTCCGGGATGTCCTTTTTCATGATATTTCCAACATCTCCAGCGCCTACGTTGTCATAAAATTCTGTCAAATCCAGTTTATAGGTGAAAAGAAAGATCTCTTCAGGTAACCCGTCCTGAAGACTGGGAGATCCACTGGGAGATCCCGATTTTTCAGGTGATCGAAGCTTAGGTCCTCGGCAACAGGGTCTCCCAATGCTTGCCGGGTCTCACCGCTCTCTGTCTGTAAATCCGAACCTCTCCTCCCCTTTACCCTTCCCTGTTTCTGAAGCACCCGGCAAGAACTACACATCACCCCATTTCTGTCCCCTACAACCACCTGTCTCTGTAAACACCTGTATTGCTGTTCCCATCTGTCTCTGTAACCCCCTCCGGTCCCGAGAACCTTTCCCATCTCTGCAACTGTGTACACTGTTAATAAAAAAAATAAGTTTCCCGGGGAGATCTGGACCTTCTGTTGTGAAGATGCATTTTTTTTACCCACTTCGTTATTATTTGTGGATGGGACAGAATTGCAAGATTGAATCCGTAGTGTTTGGGAAATTCTGTTCTGATTTCAGGAATCATCTACCCAGGGTGGAAGTTGAAGTCCCAAGGAAAACAAATTTAAGGTTGAAGTCACTTGTGACGAACAAGGGAATTCCTCAAAGAAGAACATGGATAAATGATGACTAACACATCCAGGATAATGACAGGAGGTCTCAATCTTCAGAAAAAGCTAATCTGAACACAGCCCATCTTCACAGAAACGACACCGGAAAATATAAATGGACAGTAGGCAATGATTTCAGTTGTGACCGCGCTGAGATCTACCTTCAAGTGAACTGCAAGATTGCAGGTCGCTCATTATGTCAAATTGCGTTCCTTATTACTGATTACAGAAACATTGATTACAGATGCTGACAATAGAGGGCGCAATGGGACGTGTTATGTGCCGACAGGACAGGGTACACCATCGAGTCATTTATCAAAGTTGATAAATAAGTGGAAATTAAACTTGCCAACACAGCAGACTTTCTGTAAAGATCAACTTGCCCCCTAAATAAAAGGTCCTGTTGATATTCCACTTCAATCGACCACTTTAAACGTCCAGGTAATTCTATTTTGCAATTTTGTAATTTTCACTCTGTGCTCTTCTGTCGACTTCAGTTACCAGAGGTAAAAAACTATGTAGTGAATATGGAACAAAGTTGCAGATACGCTGGAGGTTCTGGGGTGAATCATTTAGAAGTCAATACGCCGGAAATTTAATATCTACATTTAAGTCTACGGCAAAGAGTATTGCATGTTTCCCAGTGCATGGAGGACTAAAGAGCAGGTAGAACTATTAGGTTAAAATTACGGAGAGCCATGTCGGCTTATTTGCTTCGGTACCCGAGGGACAGACTGTGCCCAGGCCTGTCAGGAGGATCGCTCAGCCGCTCTTCACAGTAGCGGCTTCAGTTGACGTCACGACGTATTGTCGAGTGAAACTCCTGACGTTTTGAGAAGGAGATGCGTTTCTCAGAATACAGATCCCCGAGCAGAGCAAACCTGATTTCACGAAGTTAAGGAAACAACCCTTTTGTGAATAAAATACAGCCGTTGTACATACTGAAGGAGCTAATCTTGGAGACAGTTACCCAGGGTATAAGTAACATTAAATTAAGGGGCAGAAGCTGAATCTGATGGAAACCTCTCCTCCCCTTTACCCTTCCCTGTTTCTGAAGCACCCGGCAAGCACTACATATCCCCCCATTTCTGTCCCCTAAAATCCCCCTGTCTCTGTATGCACCTCTATTGCTGCTTCCGTCAGAGTCTCTGTGACCCTCTCCGGTCACGAGAACCTTCCCCATCTCTGTTACTGTGCCCACTGCTAATGAAAAAATAAGATTCCCGGGGAAATGTGAACGTTCTGTTATGAAGGTTCATTTATTTTACCCGCTTCGTTACTATTTGTGGATGGAACAGAATTTCAAATTGAATCCGTTGTGTTTGAGAAATTCTGTTCTGATTTCAGGAATCATCTACCCAGGGTGGAAGTTGAAGTCCCATGGAAAACAACGTTAAGGTTGAAGTCACTTGTGACGAACAAGGGAATTTCTCAAAAAGAACGTGGATAAATGATAACAAACCCATCCAGGATAATGACCGGAGGTCTCAGTCTTCTTAAATCAAATTAAAATATGCAGGCAAGGAAAAAGAGGCAAACGAAATAAAAGGCGTCTTCTCCATGATTCCGTACGACTGTAGCCGGGAACCTCTTTTCATAAACTCCACGCCATTTGCCATTCAGGCCAATCTGTCGGTCCCGATTGTAACTTGGTCTACAGAGCCCAACTGATAAGATCGGACTGCAGTGGGAAGGAGCAATTCCATTCCTCTTTCAGTTCGACTTGCAGAGCCCGTGTCTCGTGTCAATGTAAACATCAACTCTTACAGTCCTCAGGAAGAGAACAATAAAGTTGTATTCACCTGTGACGCTAAGGACACAATTCAGATAAGAGATGGTTAGAAGACATCTGACCGAGAGAATATCTCTGCTTTCTGAAAAACCTAATCTGAACATAACCCGTCTGAGCAGAAATGACACAGGAAAATATAGACGTACTGTCAGTATTGATTACAGCGCTTACATCTCTGACTACCTTCCCTTAGTCCTGACGAAGGGTCTCGTCCCGAAACGTTAACAGTGCTTCTCCCTATAGATGCTGCCTGGCCTGCTGCGCTCCACCGACATTTTGTGTGGGTGTGTTGCTTGGAGAATTGTGTCCACTCCTGGTCGCCTCGCTATAGAAAGAATGTGGCAGCGTTGGAAAGGGTACAGAGGGGATTTACCAGGATGCTACCTGATTTAGAGAGTATGGATTATAATCAGAGTTTAAGGGAGCTAGAGCTTTGCTCTCTGGAGAGAAGGAGGATGAGAGGAGACATGATAGAGGTGTACAAGATATTAAGAAGAACAGATGGAGTGGACAAACAGCGCCTCTTCTCCAGGGCACCACTGCTCAGTACAAGAGGACATGGCTTTAAGGTAAGGGGAGGGAAGTTCAAGGGGGATATTAGAGAAAGGTTATTTACTCAGAGAGTGGTTGGTGCGTGGAATGAACTGCCTGAGTCAGTGGTGGAAGCAGATACACAAGTGAAGTTTAAGAGACTATTATACAGGTATTTGGAGGAGTTTAAGATGGGGTTTATATGGGAGGAAGGTTTAATGGTCGGCAGAACATTGTGGGCCGAAGGGCCTGCACTGTGCTGTACTGTTCTATGTTCTATGTTCTATAGAGGAGATGCTGAGTTGCTCTGACCGCATTTATGGTTCAAATTTGAACGGCTGAAAAAATCAGGAAATGATGACAACAGCTTCTCATTCTGTTTTCTATAATTAGCAGACACTGTAGTTTGAGACATTGCTACAGAGCAAACCAATTCAATTACAACATGAACCTTCCCTTGCTCCAGCACCAGCAGGTAATGGCCGATGTGTGCAATGTCTATAGAATGCAGCACAGTTTCTCGCCAGGACTATTCTGCAAGAACATTTGGACTACCATTCACACCACTACCAAATACCTCATCCCCAACTAACAACCGTGCTCGTCAGCAAGGTCAAATAAGAGGGCGAAGGTCAGCAAGGAAAATGAGGAACAAGGCGATTAAGCGTCACTTTTGCTAGCAAGGAAATCGTTGTGTGTGTATGTTATGTAAATTCTGCTCGTACATGGGAAACAAGCCGACAGTCTTTCCCGCTGCCCACTCCCTTCCTGAAAGATGAACGAGGCATTGCAGGCTTTACCTTGTAAAACATTTTCATTCTGATTGAATTGGCTCCTGGGATCTCTGCGACTGCGTGCAGGGCCTCAGTTTTGGCGACCCTGCTTCTTCACGGGGGACGGACTAGAGCCAGGCACTGCTCGCTGCTGGGTTTGAACAACAATGCCGACCCGGCTGATATCACCATCACAGACCCCCGGACCCTTCAGTTGGCCCGGCGACCCCTCTCCTCTTCTTCTTATTCCGGTTTTTTGTCCCCTTCATTTCTAGTCCTGGCGAAGGGTCTCGCCCTGCATCGTCCATAGGTGATGCTAGAACTGCCAAATCCCTGCAGCATTGTGTGTTTGGCCCTGCAGGGCGCTGGGCGTTTGTACAAAGAACTGTCTTATTATTGATTGAAGTGGATTCCCAAGGAACGGGTTCAATCCCAACATCCTGGTGTGTGTGTGTGTGTGTGTGTGTGTGTGTGTGTGTGTGTGGAATCAACGTGCATGGGAAACTTGCAGGAGGACTGGTTCTGTAGCCTATATTTTAATATTTATTATATTCCTACGGAATAGAATCAAGGCTTGAGAATGGGTTGAGAGGGTCCTGAGTGCGGTGTGAGTATTATACCTAGTAAAGTTCCAACCACGATGGAAAAACAGGCTATTATTTACATCAATGTGTTACACTTTGTGTGTTTTGTTCACCGTGATCTTGGGGGTAGGGTGGAGTGATCGGTAGAGGTGAAAATGGGTTGTTCTGACCGTATTTCAGGTTCAATTACAACTGCTGTAGAACTGTGAGGGAGTAATAACCACAGTTTCGTATTTCTGACTTATCCATTATTAGCAGACTGTGTAGTGTTAGACCCAGTGTAGTGTCACGTATACCGTGACCGGGTTACCGAAACAGCAGAAATGGAATACACGTTGCAGTCTGGAATTACTGCAACTAACAGTGTTTATTAGTAAACCAAGCGGTTTCAAAGTCTAGGGGTAAATGGATAGTCTTACGATGGTGAAGAGTTCAGTTCAGTTCAGTTCAGTTCAGTTCAGGTCGTCGCAGCTGCTGGTGTAACGTTGGGGGACAGAGCGTTGGAGAGAGAGAGAGAGAGAGAGAGAGAGAGAGAGAGAGAGAGAGAGAGAGAGAGAGAGAGAGAGAGAGAGAGAGAGAGAGAGAGAGAGAGAGGGAAGTTAGGCACACTGACTTATCTATTATTATCTGACTGTGTAGTGTTAGACCCTGCTACAGAGCAAACGAATGCAAATGCAACATGCAAGTTCCTTTCCCCCACAACCGGCACGTAATGGGCGATTTGTGCACAGACTACAGAATGTAGCACAGAAACCTACCAAGAGTATTCTACGAGAAACACCAGACCATCACTCCCAGCACTATCAATTACCCCACCCCCACCTACCTAATGATCTAGAGCTGAAGACGAAGATCAGCAAGGAAAAAAAAGTGGAACAAGGAGATTAAACACTACTTTTGTCCTTAAACCAATTTTGTCCCGGACGAGCCCCCAATTTGCAACTCACGCCGTGACCGGGTTACCGAACCAGCAGAAATGGAATACACTTTGGTGTCTGGTATTACTACAACTAACAGTATTTATTAGTAAACTAACTAATACAGTACTGTAAAAGTGCAAATATATGAAACAGGTTAGCAATGATATATACAGAAGTGTAGACACAGTAATCAAAACCAAGCGGTTTCAAAGTCTAGCGGTAAATGGATAGTCTTACGATGGTGAAGAGTTCAGTTCAGTTCAGTTCAGGTCGTCGCAGCTGCTGGTGTAACGTTGGGGGGAGAGAGCGTTGGAGAGAGAGAGAGAGAGAGAGAGCACGGGAGGGTCGTCACACTGACTTATCTATTATTATCTGACTACGTAGTGCTAGACCCTGCTACAGAACAAACGAATGCAAATGCAACATGCAAGTTCCTTTCTCCCACAACCGGCAAGTAATGGCCGATTTGTGCACAGACTACAGAAAGTAGCACAGTAACCTACCACAAGTATTTTACGAGAAACTCCGGACCATCACTCCCACCACTATCAACTACTCCTTACCTAATGATCTAGAGCTGAAGACGAAGATCAGCAAGTAATAAAAATGGAACAAGGAGATTAAACACTACTTTTGTCCTTAAATAATTTTATCCCTGACGAGCCCCCGATTTTTTACGTACGCCGTGAACGGGTTACCGAACCAGCAGAAATGGAATACACTTTGGAGTCTGGTATTACTGTAACTAACAGTGTTTATTAGTAAACTAACTAATACAGTACTGTAAAAGTGCAAATATATGAAACAGTTTAGCAATGATATATACAGAAGTGTGGACACAGTAATCAAAACCAAGCGGTTTCAAAGTCTAGGGGTAAATGGATAGTCTTATGATGGTGCTGTCTGGGTAGCGTTAGACCCTGTTACAGAACAAACGAATGCAAATGCAACATGCAAGTTCCTTTCCCCCACAACCGGCAGGTAATTGCCGATTTGCGCACAGACTACAGAAAGTAGCACAGTAACCTACCACAAGTATTTTACGAGAAACTCCGGACCATCACTCCCACCACTATCAACTACCCCACCCCCACCCCCACCTAACCTAATGATCTGGAGCTGAAGACGAAGATCAGCAAGGAAAAAAAGTGGAACAAGGAGATTAAACACAACTTTTTTCCTTAAATCAATTTTGTCCCGGTCGCGCCCCCGATTTGTAACGAACGCCGTTAACGGGTTACCGAACCAGCAGAAATGGAATACACTTTGGAGTCTGGTATTACTGTAACTAACAGTGTTTATTAGTAAACTAACTAATACAGTACTGTAAAAGTGCAAATATATGAAACAGGTTACAGAAGTGTAGACACAGTAATAAAAACGAAGCGGTTCCAAAGTCTAGGGGTAAATGGATAGTCTTACGAAGGTGAAGAGTTCAGTTCAGTTCAGTTCAGGTCGACGCAGCTGCTGGTGTAACGTTGGGGGGGGAGAGAGCGTGAGGGAGAGAGGGAGAGAGAGAGAGCGAGAGAGAGAGCGGGAGGCTCGTCACACTGACATATCTATTATTATCTGACTGTAGTGTTAGACCCTGCTACAGAACAAACGAATGCAAATGCAACATGCAAGTTCCTTTCGTTCACAACCGGCACACAATGGCGGATTTGTGCACAGACTAGAGAATGTAGCACAGTAACCTACCACGGGTATACTACGAGAAACTCCGGACCATCACTCCCACCACTACCAACTACCCCACCCTCACCTTATCTAATGATCTAGAGCTGAAGATGAAGATCAAGGAAAAAAAGTGGAACAAGGAGATTAAACACTACTATTGTCCTGCATTTTATTTTGTCACGGACGAGCCCCCAATTTGCAACTTGCGACGTGACCGGGTTACCGAACCAGCAGAAATGGAATACACTTTGGAGTCTGGTATTACTGTAACTAACAGTGTTTATTAGTAAACTAACTAATACAGTACTGTAAAAGTGCAAATATATGAAACAGGTTAGCAATGATATATACAGAAGTGTAGACACAGTATTCAAAACCAAGCGGTTTCAAAGTCTCGGGTTAAATGGATAGTATTACGATGGTGAAGAGTTCAGTTCAGTTCGACGCAGCTGCTGGTGTAACGTTGGGTGGAGAGAGAGAGTTGGATTGAGAGAGAGAAAGAGAGAGCGGAAGGCTCGTCACACTGACTTACCTATTATTATCTGACTGTGTAGTGTTAGGCCCTGCTACAGAACAAACGAATGCAAATTCGTTAATTTGGTAATCATTTTCCAATGTTCCTTAGATTCAGGATCAGTTCCTGAAGGTTGGAGAGTGGCTAATGTTATCCCACTTTTCAAGAAGGGAGGGAAGGAGAAAACGGAGAGCTATCGCCCTGTTAGCCTAACGTCAGTCGTGGGGAAGATGCTTGAGTCCATTATTAAGGACGAAATAGTGGCGCATCTAGATGGCAGAAATAGGATTAGGCCGAGCCAGCATGGATTTACCAAGGGCAAATCATGCTTGACTAATCTGTTGGAGTTTTTTGAGTGTGTAACAAGGATGTTAGACGAGGGTAAGCCAGTGGATGTTGTATACCTAGATTTTCAGAAGGCATTCGATAAGGTGCCACATAGGTGATTGGTGAGTAAAATCAGAGCTCATGGCATTGGGGGCAGGGTTTCAACATGGATAGAAAACTGGTTGGCAGATAGAAAGCAAAGGGTAGCAGTGATTGGGTGTTTCTCGGACTGGCTGGAGGTGAATAGTTGGGTACCACAGGGCTCTGTATTGGGACCACAGCTCTTTACGATTTATGTCAATGATTTAGATGAGGGCATTGAAAACTATATCAACAAGTTTGCTGACGATACTAAACTGGGTGGCAGTGTGATATGCGAAGAGGACGTTAGGAGAATACAGGGAGTCTTGGATAGGCTGGGTGAGTGGGCAGATACTTGGCAGATGTCAATCAATGTGAATGAATGTGAAGTTATCCACTTTGGAAGCAGGAACAAGAGGGCAGAGTATTGTCTGAACAGTGTAGAGTTAGGTAAGGGAGAAATGCAAAGAGATCTCGGAGTCCTAGTTCACCAGTCAATGAAGGTGGATTTTCAAGTGCAACAGGCAGTGAAGAGGGCAAATGGAATGTTGGCCTTTGTTACAAGGGGAATTGAATACAAGAGCAAGGATGTCCTTTTGCATTTGTACAGGGCCCTGGTGAGACCACACCTGGAATATTGTGTATAGTTTTGGTCTCCAGGTTTAAGGAAGGGCATTCTGGCAGTTGAGGAAGTGCAGCGTAGATTCACTAGGTTGATTCCTGGGATGGCAGGGCTGTCTTACGCAGAGAGATTGGAGAGATTGGGCTTGTACACGCTGGAATTGAGATTGAGAGGGGATCTGATTGAAACGTTTAAGATAATTAAAGGATTTGATAGGATTGAGGCAGGAAATATGTTCCAGATGTTGGGAGAGTCCAGTACCAGAGGGCATGGATTGAGAATAAGAGGTCAGTTATGTAAAACAGAGTTGAGGAAGAGCTTCTTCTCCCAGAGAGTTGTGCAGGTGTGGAATGCACTACCTCGGAAGACGGTGGAGGCCAATTCTCTGGAAGTTTTCAAGAAGGAGCTAGATAGATATCTGATGGATAGGGGAATCAAGGGATATGGGGTCAAGGCAGGGACTGGGTATTGATAGTGAATGATCAACCATGATCTCAGAATGGCGGTGCAGACTCGAGGGGCCGAATGGTCTACTTCTGCACCTATTGTCTATTGTCTATTGTCTAAATGCAACAAGCAAGTTCCTTTCCCCCACAACAGGCACGTAATGGCCGATTTGTGCACAGATTACAGAATGTAGCACAGTAACCTACCACGAGTATTCTACGAGAAACGCCGGTCCATCACTCCCACCACTATCAGCTACCCCACCCCCACCTTACCTGATGATCTAGAGCTGAAAACGAAGATCAGCAAGGGAAAAAAGTGGAACAAGGAGATTAAACACTACTTTTTGCCTTAATTCAATTTTGTTCCGGTCGCGCCCCCGATTTGTAACAAACGCCGTTAACGGGTAACCGAACCAGCAGAAACGGAATACACTTTGGAGTCTGGTATTACTGTAACTAACAGTGTTTATTAGTAAACTAACTAATACAGTACTGTAAAAGTGCAAATATATGAAACAGGTTAGCAATGATATATACAGAAGTGTAGACACAGTAATCAAAACCAAGCGGTTTCAAAGTCTCGGGTTAAATGGATAGTATTACGATGGTGAAGAGTTCAGTTCAGGTCGACGCAGCTGCTGGTGTAACGTTGGGTGGAGAGAGAGAGTTGGATTGAGAGAGAGAAAGAGAGAGCGGAAGGCTCGTAACACTGACTTACCTATTATTATCTGACTGTGTAGTGTTAGATCCTGCTACAGAACAAACGAATGCAAAAGCAACATGCAAGTTCCTTTCGCTCACAACCGGCACACAATGGCCGATTTGTGCACAGACTAGAGAATGTAGCACAGTAACCTACCACGGGTATTCTACGAGAAACTCCGGACCATCACTCCCACCACTACCAACTACCCCATCCCAACTTATCTAATGATCTAGAGATGAAGATGAAGATCAGCAAGGAAAAAATGTGGAACAAGGAGATTAAACACTACGATTGTCCTGCATTTTATTTTGCCCCGGACGAGCCCCCAATTTGCAACTTACGCCGTGACATTGTTACCGAACCAGCAGAAATGAAATACACTTTGGAGTCTGGTATTACTGTAACTAACAGTGTTTATTAGTAAAGTAACTAATACAGCACTGTAAAAGTGCAAATATATGAAAAAGGTTAGCAATGATATATACAGAAGTGTAGACACAGTATTCAAAACCAAGCGGTTTCAAAGTCTAGGGGTAAATGGATAGTATTACGATGGTGAAGAGTTCAGTTCAGGTCGACGCAGCTGCTGGTGTAACGTTGGGTGGAGAGAGAGAGTTGGATTGAGAGAGAGAAAGAGAGAGCAGAAGGCTCGTCACACTGACATATCTATTATTATCTGACTGTAGTGTTAGGCCCTGCTACAGAACAAACGAATGCAAATGCAACATGCAAGTTCCTTTCCTTCACAACCGGCACACAATGGCAGATTTGTGCACAGACTAGAGAATGTAGCACAGTAACCTACCACGGGTATACTACGAGAAACTCCAGACCATCACTCCCACCACTACCAACTACCCCACCCACACCTTATCTAATGATCTAGAGCTGAAGATGAAGATCAAGGAAAAAAAGTGGAACAAGGAGATTAAACACTACTATTGTCCTGCATTTTATTTTGTCACGGACGAGCCCCCAATTTGCAACTTGCGCCGTGACCGGGTTACCGAACCAGCAGAAATGGAATACACTTTGGAGTCTGGTATTACTGTAACTAACAGTGTTTATTAGTAAACTAACTAATACAGTACTGTAAAAGTGCAAATATATGAAACAGGTTAGCAATGATATATACAGAAGTGTAGACACAGTATTCAAAACCAAGCGGTTTCAAAGTCTCGGGTTAAATGGATAGTATTACGATGGTGAAGAGTTCAGTTCAGTTCGACGCAGCTGCTGGTGTAACGTTGGGTGGAGAGAGAGAGTTGGATTGAGAGAGAGAAAGAGAGAGCGGAAGGCTCGTCACACTGACTTACCTATTATTATCTGACTGTGTAGTGTTAGGCCCTGCTACAGAACAAACGAATGCAAATTCGTTAATTTGGTAATCATTTTCCAATGTTCCTTAGATTCAGTATCAGTTCCTGAAGGTTGGAGAGTGGCTAATGTTATCCCACTTTTCAAGAAGGGAGGGAAGGAGAAAACGGAGAGCTATCGCCCTGTTAGCCTAACGTCAGTCGTGGGGAAGATGCTTGAGTCCATTATTAAGGACGAAATAGTGGCGCATCTAGATGGCAGAAATAGGATTAGGCCGAGCCAGCATGGATTTACCAAGGGCAAATCATGCTTGACTAATCTGTTGGAGTTTTTTGAGTGTGTAACAAGGATGTTAGACGAGGGTAAGCCAGTGGATGTTGTATACCTAGATTTTCAGAAGGCATTCGATAAGTTGCCACATAGTAGATTGGTGAGTAAAATCAGAGCTCATGGCATTGGGGGCAGGGTTTCAACATCGATAGAAAACTGGTTGGCAGATAGAAAGCAAAGGGTAGCAGTGATTGGGTGTTTCTCGGACTGGCTGGAGGTGAATAGTTGGGTACCACAGGGCTCTGTATTGGGACCACCGCTCTTTACGATTTATGTCAATGATTTAGATGAGGGCATTGAAAACTATATCAGCAAGTTTGCTGACGATACTAAACTGGGTGGCAGTGTGATATGCGAAGAGGACGTTAGGAGAATACAGGGAGACTTGGATAGGCTGGGTGAGTGGGCAGATACTTGGCAGATTTCATTCAATGTGAATAAATGTGAAGTTATCCACTTTGGAAGCAGGAACAAGAGGGCAGAGTATTGTCTGAACGGTGTAGAGTTAGGTAAGGGAGAAATGCAAAGAGATCTAGGAGTCCTAGTTCACCAGTCAATGAAGGTGAATGAGCAAGTGCAACAGGCAGTGAAGAGGGCAAATGGAATGTTGGCCTTTGTTACAAGGGGAATTGAATACAAGAGCAAGGATGTCCTTTTGCATTTGTACAGGGCCCTGGTGAGACCACACCTGGAATATTGTGTATAGTTTTGGTCTCCAGGTTTAAGGAAGGACATTCTGGCAGTTGAGGAAGTGCAGCGTAGATTCACTAGGTTGATTCCTGGGATGGCAGGGCTGTCTTACGCAGAGAGATTGGAGAGATTGGGCTTGTACACGCTGGAATTGAGGAGATTAAGAGGGGATCTGATTGAAACGTTTAAGATAATTAAAGGATTTGATAGGATTGAGGCAGGAAATATGTTCCAGATGTTGGGAGAGTCCAGTACCAGAGGGCATGGATTGAGAATAAGAGGTCAGTTATTTAAAACAGAGTTGAGGAAGAGCTTCTTCTCCCAGAGAGTTGTGCAGGTGTGGAATGCACTACCTCGGAAGACGGTGGAGGCCAATTCTCTGGAAGTTTTCAAGAAGGAGCTAGATAGATATCTGATGGATAGGGGAATCAAGGGATATGGGGACAAGACAGGGACTGGGAATTGATAGTGAATGATCAGCCATGATCTCAGAATGGCGGTGCAGACTCGAGGGGCCGCATGGTCTACTTCTGCACCTATTGTCTATTGTCTATTGTCTAAATGCAACAAGCAAGTTCCTTTCCCCCACAACCGGCACGTAATGGCCGATTTGTGCACAGATTACAGAATGTAGCACAGTAACCTACCACGAGTATTCTACAAGAAACGCCGGTCCATCACTCCCACCACTATCAACTACCCCACACCCACCTTACCTGATGATCTAGAGCTGACGAAGATCAGCAAGGGAAAAAAGTGGAACAAGGAGATTAAACACAACTTTTTACCATAATTCTATTTTGTCCCGGACGCGCCCCCGATATGTAACGTACGCCGTTAACGGGTTACCGAACCAGCAGAAATGGAATACACTTTGGCGTCTGGTATTACTGCAACTAACAGTGTTTATTAGTAAACTAACTAATACTGTACTGTAAAAGTGCAAATATATGAAACGGGTTACAGAAGTGTAGACACAGTAATCAAAACCAAGCGGTTTGAGAGAGGGCGAGAGAGGGAGCTGGAGGCACGAAACACTGACTTATCTATTATTATCTGATACTGTATTGTTAGACCCTGCTACAGAACAAACGAATGCAAATGCAACATGCAAGTTCCTTTCGCTCACAACCGGCACACAATGGCCGCTTTGTGCACAGACTACAGAATGTAGCACAGTAACCTACCAAGAGAATTCTACGAGAAACTCCGGACCATCACTCCCACGACTACCAACTACCCTACCCCCACCTTATGTAATGATCTACAGCTGAAGACGAAGATCAGCAAGTGATAAAAATGGAACAAGAAGATTAAACACTACTTTTGGCCTTATGTATTTTATCCCGGAAGAGCCCCCGATTTGTTACGTACGACGTGAACGGGTTACCGAACCAGCAGAAATGGAACACACTTTGGAGTCTGGTATTACTATAACTAACAGTGTTTATTAGTAAACTAACTAATACAGTACTGTAAACGTGCAAATATATGAAACGGGTTACAGAAGTGTAGACACAGTATTCAAAACCAAGCGGTTTCAAAGTCTAGGGGTAAATGGATAGTCTTACGATGGTGAAGAGTTCAGTTCAGTTCAGTTCAGTTCCACGCAGCTGCTGGTGTAACGTTGGGGGAGAGAGCGTTGGAGAGAGAGAGAGAGAGAGAGAGAGAGAGAGAGAGAGAGAGAGAGAGAGAGAGAGAGAGAGAGAGAGAGAGAGAGAGAGAGAGAGAGAGAGAGAGAGAGAGAGAGAGAGAGGGAGAGCGGGCGGCTCGTGACACTGACATATCTATTATTTTCTGACTGTGTAGTGTTAGTCTCTGCTACAGAACAAACGAATGCAAATGCAACATGCAAGTTCCTTTCCCCCACAACCGGCACGTAATGGCCGATTTGTGCACAGACTACAGAATGTAGCAAAGGTAACCTACCACGAGTATTCTGCGAGAAACTCCCGACCATCACTCCAAGCACTGTCAGCTACCCCACCCCCCACCTTACCTAATGACCTAGAGCTGAAGACGAAGATCAGCAAGGAAAAAATGTGGAACAAGGAGATAAAACACTACTTTTTTCCTTAATTCAATTTTGTCCCGGACGCGCCCTCGATTTGTAACGAACGCCGTTAACGGTTTACCGAACCAGCAGAAATGGAATACACTTTGGAGTCTGGTATTACTGTAACTAACAGTGTTTATTTGTAAACTAACTAATACAGTACTTAACAAGTGCAAATATATGAAACAGGTTAGCAATGATATATACTGAAGTGTAGACACAGTAATCAAAACCAAGCGGTTTCAAAGTCTAGGGGTAAATGGATAGTCTTACGATGGTAAAGAGTTCAGTTCAGTTCAGTTCAGTTCCACGCAGCTGTTGGTGTAACGTTGGGGGGAGAGAGAGCGTAAGAGAGAGAGAGAGAGAGAGAGAGAGAGAGAGAGAGAGAGAGAGAGAGAGAGAGAGAGAGAGAGAGAGAGAGAGAGAGAGAGAGAGAGAGAGAGAGAGAGAGAGAGAGGAGAGAGAGCTGGAGGCTCGTCACTCTGACATATCTATTATTATCTGACTGTGTAGTGTTAGTCTCTGCTACAGAACAAACGAATGCAAATACAACATGCAAGTTCCTTTCGCTCACAACCGGCACATAATGGCCGATTTGTGCACAGACTACAGAATGTAGCACAGTAACCTACCACGGGTATTCTACGAGAAACTCCGGACCATCACTCCCATCACTACCAACTACCCCACCCCACCTTATCTAATGATCTAGAGATGAAGATGAAGATCAGCAAGGAAAAAAAGTGGAACAAGGAGATTAAACACTACTATTGTCCTCCATACAATTTTGTCCCGGACGAGCCCCCGATTTGCAACTTACGCTGTGACCGGGTTACCGAACCAGCAGAAATGGAATACACTTTGGAGTCTGGTATTACTGTAACTAAGAGTGTTTATTAGTAAACTAACTAATACAGTACTCTAAAAGTGCAAATATATGAAACAGGTTAGCAATGATATATACAGGAGTGTAGACACAGCAATCAGTTCAGTTCAGTTTAGGTCGAGGTAGTTCGGGTGTAACGTTTGAGAGTGATGGAGTGCGAGAGCGAGAGAGAGAGACAGAGAGAGAGAGAGAGAGAGACAGAGAGAGAGAGACAGAGAGAGAGAGAGAGAGAGAGAGTGAGAGAGAGAGAGAGAGAGAGAGGGAGAGAGAGAGAGAAAGAGGTGATGTCGTTGCCCTGGATCTTTCCGTTGTCTTCCTGTTGCGGTCACCGACTGTGATCATACCAGGCACGATCTTTCTTCAGTGGTAGACCTGTCAGCCAGGCAAGGGTGGACACGCAAATAAGCCCCTACCGGTCGCACCTTCACACACTGAGACTCTGATCGATCCTCCAAATCTCCACCATCACGTGGGTGCACAACTCTCTTTTAGTGTCCCGTGGTGTGCCTCCCTGGAGTATCTGCCTACGTCTTCGCAGACCTGCTTTTTATCTCCTCTTGCAGGGCTCCGACCGTCTATTAGGCCCCGGTCTTGCTGTCTCTGCATGAATTTCACAAGCAGGAAAAGAAAGTGTCCTTGCAGCAAAGGTAAACAATCAGCCAAGGAGACATAATATGAAATCATGTTTCTCTCTCCCTCATCTGCGCAGATATCTCTCTCATCTCTCATTAGCAGCATAGTTCATGGGGGTGGGGTCAACTCTGGACCATGTTAGCTTGGTTTGCTCATCACACCCACACCCCTCATCCTTTTAGGACATTTTGTACGTGGGGGGGGGGTTAAAAATTAAACATGCATGTACATTACATGTCATATGTCATTAAATCTGCTATTTTCAGGCGGAGATCAGAGCAAGAGATGATTCTGTCTATGAACTAGGTTAAGAAGCATAAAATAAATAATAAATCAAAACGAGAAGAAAAGTTGCGGCAGTATTCATGGGTCCAGAGGTCATTCAGATATCTGATGGTGGAGGAGCGGCACTGTCCCGGGTGGACTGAACGACTGCCTTCATGTTTATATACCCCTTCCCTGAGAGAAACATCAATAATCGGACATAAATGACCTAATAATTCATGACTGTTAATGGAAATAAAACAACTTCAGAACGTTTTAAAAAGAGAGAACAGTAAACAATGAAGGGCAATTTCCCTGTCTCTGATATTCTAGCCTCTACACCACTCCCTCTCTGAAACCGGAACCATTCTATGCACTTTAGATATCTTGCCCCCACGCCCCTCCGACTCTGTGAGTGCTCCGGCAGCAAAAACCGATCTGTTTCTCTGTAACCACAGCCTGCCCCCAATACCACCTGCACCACTACACAGCTCCCGGACTCTTCACACCGCTCCTGCCCCGCATCTGTAATCTGGAACCTCCTCCAGTCCCCAGACCTTCTCTGTTTCTTGGTCCCTCTTCAAGCACTACACCCTTCCCCGTTTCTCTATGGCCTTCTGGCCTCTACAGACACTCTCTCTTTGTATCCATATCAATCGCT
Organism: Hypanus sabinus; assembly: GCF_030144855.1. Lineage (NCBI taxonomy): Eukaryota > Metazoa > Chordata > Chondrichthyes > Myliobatiformes > Dasyatidae > Hypanus > Hypanus sabinus. Next base: position 56,204 of record NW_026781534.1, on the reverse strand, counting down.
ACTCCCCTCACTGTCTCTGTAACCCTCCCAGGTCTCTATCGCCTTCAACATCTCTGAACCTGCCTGTACCCTCAATGAAACAGTCAATGTCGTTGGGAGACATGGCCGTGCACATGTGTAGATCATATTTTCACTTGTCGGACGCATTTCTTGTCGGGAAAAATTGTAAGTTTGAATCTGGTTTGGGTGTGGCAAATATGGATATATGATATATATGTACATTATATTAATTACATCTTACGGAAATGAATGTTTGAGAAATTCTAACCCAAACCGCTCAGTGAGGGTTTTGTTAAGGGAGAGGTGATAAATTCCTGCCTTGCCAACAACACCCAGACCCATCTCTTAAAAGAACAAACAATCCGCACCACTCTTTGATGAAAATATTCCTCTGGAAATTGTTTCCCTGGTGACCATTTCTGGGTGAGTTATGTCTCAGAGGGGAGAATAAGCTCGCTGTGTAATCTATCAACACACAATGATATTGGAAAAATCAGCCCACCTTCCTTACCCCCAGAGCCCGAGAAACCTACCCCGTACTGCTAACCCTCTCTGCTCCTCACTCAGCCATCTAAATGATAACAACTGGGTCTGGGTGCCTCGATCAAATTTACAATCAGCACCAAGTCCATCATCACTGACATATGGCCTTCAGTCTGTTGTTTTGTGACGGAGATACAAGTTCAACAAAAATCATTTCACGAGATTACAGTGAAACATCGACACGAGGGAGACTGATGAAACAACCACATGAAGTAATCAAACTACGTGATCAATCAGCATTCTGCAAATAAGAAGCAACGTCGCATTTCGGCGTATAGGAACATTGGAAAAGAGGGCTGAATCAATGTCCCGGATTGATAAATTTTCACTGTGCCAATTCGCGCAGTAATCAGGAGTCAACTCGGGGTTTCAGAACCGTTTTCCATTTTATTGCATTTATTATTCAGCCATGAAGCGCGGAGTAGTCACTTCGGCCCTTTCAGCGACCGATGACAAACCCGATTAACAGAAGAGATTTACAAGGATGTTGCCTGGATTGGGGAACATACCTTCTGGGAACAGGTTCAGCCGAAATTTGCGATTCATCCTTGGAGCGACGGAGGATGGGCGGTGACCTGATTGATGCGTATAAGATAATCAGAGGCATTGATCGTGCAAGAGCAAGAGGCTTTTCTCCAGGGCTGAAATGGCGAACACGATGGGCACAGGTTTATTGTGCTCGGAAGTAGGTACAAGGAGATGCCAGGAGTACGTTTTTCACACAGAGAGTGATGGGTGCGTGGCGAGCGAAGGCCGATACAATGGGACTTTCCAGAGACTCTGAGATTGGCACATTGAGCTCAGAACCATAGAGGGCTATGCGGTAGGGTAATTTTGCTATATAGATTAGACATTGCAGCTCAAACACAACTGATCACGTGTTGAGAATAGAGTACGGCCGGGATAGGGATTCGAACAGCGGTCATTTTATGGAAATCCCCTGAAACGCCACAGCACCAGTCTGGGTTGATGCGAGAGAACTAAGCTGCTGCGACGGAAACGAGACAGAATCTTCTGCGATGTCTTTGTCGTGAGGCTAGGAAACGCGGAAGTGGTTTAATTGAGACCTGGAGAACGATTACAAAGAAAAAAAAAAGCCATTTTGAACGGTGGATTTATCCTGGATGGTTGTCCATTCTCTGTGCCAATTCACGATCCAATCATCGGCTTCCGTTCACAGTGACGTCAGCTGCGGAAACAATTCACAATTTATGTTGACTACGTCAGCAACCCGAAAGTGTGGCTGCTGGTGAGGGTAAATCCGGGTGATGATTTCAGAATCTGTGTCTGACATTGTGACAATGCAACCGCAATTCATATTTTTATATCGCTATAGACCAAGGAAAAGTGTTCCTTTCAATATCAATATATCGCTGTGCGACGCCGCCTGACTCCAGTCTTGCTCTGTTACTTGTCTCTAAACTTCCAATCTCAGTGTGACTATGAGATGTGCACAACCAGGACCCTGCACGGCCCATAGGTTTGAAATTAGTGAATACCTTTCCTTTACAAGTGACATTACGTGTCGGCAGCCCCAGATTCGGTTCACATACCTGTTCAGATCACCGTAAACAGATCGATACTCCAGGATAAGACCCTGTTAATGCGAGGAAATCAGCAGGATTAGTAAAAATTATTGCCAAAAGCATTTATGTGTCAGAGAAGAATTAGAAGAACATTGAAAAGGACCTGCGCATTCTTAACAATTCGTGTCTGAGAGAAACACGGAACAGTCGGATCAGAGAGGATCAGAGAGGATCAGAGACACAGTTATGATTATTAAATATCGCAGGAAGCACTATAAGTTCACAGGAGCATAAAACACAAGAGCAGAATTAGGCCCTTCGGTACATTGGCCTCCTCCACCATTCTATAATGACGGATGAATTTTCCCTCCCAACCCTAATCATCTGCTTTCACTCTGCAATACTTGAAACTATCAACGTTGCTTCGCGTAACCCGGGGCCTTTGTCCCCCGAGCCATAAGGGACAAACAAATTACAGAGATACACCACACTTCGGCTAAAGATATTCCTCCTCATCGCTCTCTTCTGAAGGGTTCTCTGCATTCCATCGTAGAGGAATTAGTACTCACACCATCCATTCCGGACCATGCATTCCACAGCGCCGCCCTCTGGTTCCAGACCAGCACCCCATCCTTCACGTTGAGAGTATCGCTCCACGCCCAGTCAGTATAGGTCTTCCAATTATTCATCTTTCAATGAGCTCACCCTTTCCTTCTTCAGACCTGCAGTACACAGAGGCCTCAAGCTAACTGGCGTATCAGCCCCTGTCGTTTACTTCCCTTTCTTCAAGAAGAGCGAAGTGATGTTTGCAAATTTCCAATCCTCCAAAACAATTCCATGATGGTATGAGTACTAATTCCTCTACGACCACTTCACCGGCCTATTTCAGACGCCTGGCGTGCAATCAATCTCATCCATTCACCCCAGGTTACTTATCCACCTTCCAGATTGTCTAGCATCTTCTGCTTATTATAGTGGCTGCAACCACTTCCGTGTCCTGACACTGTCATACTGATGGTGTCTTCAACAGTGAAGGCGAACACGTAATACTTAATGAGTTTCTCCGCCATTTCTGACTCCCCCCGTTACTGAAACTTCGACATTCTCGCTGTCGAGAGTCTCACTTCAGGTTCTGAAGTGGAAACAATTACTTCAAAAGGGATTGACGCTAATGTTTCCCTTACCGTGTAAGTGGAGTCTCCATCCTGCGCATTGTTCCTTGCACCCTTGAAAGAGAAGATTACGTGTTATTTTGGAGACGTTTAAACAGGTTCACAGCAATTGTATTCTGACTCTCCGCCGATAAACCCCGGGAGTTTCAATGCATCACATTAGTTTGTGTTTGGGGTAATATTGCCTCGTTCACCATTCGCTGCACCGCGTGTTTCTGATTCAGTGTGTGTGTGTGTGTGTGTGTGTGTGTGTGTGTGTGTGTGTGTGTGTGTGTGGAGTTACTCACATTGATCGGACAATTTAAAAGACTCTTTCATGAAATGAATTACAGCAAGGGTCAGATGTGATTTCGCATCACTCAGGAGTTATGGATTCTGGGGAAATCTGAGGAAATTCTGCAGGTGCTGGAATCTCACACACAAAATGCCGAAGGGCTCAGAGTGTCGGGCAGCATTAATGGAATTCATTAAGCCGTTCACGTTTTGTGCAGAGACCCTTCTACTGGGCTGGGAAGAAGGCAGGAAGACGCCTGGACAGAATGGTGGCCAGGGGAATGAGCACTGGCTGGGAGGTGAGGCCTGATGAGTGGGAAAGGGGGAAAGGCTGAAGAAAAGTAAAAGGTAGAAACATAGAGAACCAACAGCACAATACAGGCCCTTCCTCCCACAAAGTTGTGCTGTACACAACCCTACCTTAGGAATTACTAGGCTTAACTTAATCCCTCTATTATACTCAGCTCCATGTACCTATCCAAAAGCCTCTTAAAAGACCCTATTTTATACGGCCTCCCCTCCATTGCCGGTAGCCCATTCCACGCACTCACCACTCTTTGAGTAAAAAAACTTACCCCTGACATCTCCTCTGTACCTACTCCCCAGCACCTTAAACCTGTGTCCTCTTGTAGCAAGCATTTCAGCCCTGGGAAAAAGTCTCTGACTATCCACACGATTAATGCCTCTCATCATCTTGTACGCCTCTATCAGGTCACGTCTCATCTTCCTCCGCTCCAAGGAGAAATGGCCGAGTTCACTCGAACTATTCTCATAAGGCACGCTCCCCAATCCAGGCAACATCCTTGCAAATCTCCCCTGCACCCTTTCTATGGCTTCCACATCCTTTCTATAGTGATGCGAACAGAACTGAGCACAGTACTCCAGGTGGGGTGTGACCAGGGTCCTATACAGCTGCAACATTACCTCTCGGCTCCTGAATTCAATCCCACGGTTGATGAAGGTCAATACACCATACGCATTCTTAACCACAGTGAACCGATTGCAGAAGCGAGTGTGCCATAGGGGAAGGGGAAGAGGGATGGTCACTGGAGGGAGTTGATGGGCAGGTGAGGAGAAGATGTAAGAGGCCGGAGTGGAAAATAGAAGAAGAGAGAAGTGAACAGAAATACTGGTGGGATAAGGTCGATGTTCATGCCATCAGGTTTGGGTCTACTTTGCGGAATATAATGTGTTGTTTCTCCATTAACGGAAAATAAGATCCGGGATCGATCATCCGGGATCTTGTTAAATGCCCCATCTGTGCCCGAAGGGCCCGATGGACGCTACCCATCACATTACTTATGTTCTTTTTTCCCTCTTTGCAAAGAAATGAGTGAGATCACGGACATAATGCAAACATCCAACCTGTTCATCCATTTGGACATTTTCATAATATTCTGATGAGTTTACGGTCTTTGTATCGAAGGCGCCTGAGGAAACAAAACAGATATGGCACAAGGGTGCAGAGCGTCAGGGGGCTTTGTTGAACACAGCAGACGTCAAACCGGCCCAATAGAAAAAGCCATTGAGAGCATGAGCTCCCTTCCCACCAATCGCCGGAACCAGGAATTGAGGGCCGATATTGATCAATATGGAGAGAAATTAAGTTGCATGAACTACCATCCCATTACTTCGCTGATATTGTAATCTTCAGCAGAAGCTTTCAGCTAAAATAACTGGAAAACCCAACGGCAAAAGTCGCATCATCCGTGACCATTCGCTCGGATGACCAGCTCCAGCTTCAGTGGACTAGGAGCTCCCAGATTAAAATCAAATGCTGAGATTCCCCTGGACTCAGTATTAGGACAGTTGAAACGGTGCTCACTCACTTTTCCATCCGGAATTTCTGCCCGTGCCATTTTTAGATTTCGGTGGATATATGTTGCTGAATAAACTGAAACAAAGACAAGAAAATAATTCGTCTGGAACTTAATTTCCTGCGCTGATGCACCGAATGAGAATGGCCTCTATAATTCCATTCGATTCTCTCCAGATTTCCCTTAATAACGTTTTGTTTATCGGATGCCCTGTACCAGGCGAGCTCGATAGCATCGACAGATGGGTTAAGTAGACAAAACTGCTTTGGCCTTTTTGACAGATAAGGCTGTTCACACACATATTGCTGAACGCAAACCTCTTTCAGACAAATTTCGGACAGACAACTTCGCCGTGAAGGCGGAATGCTGATTCTGTCCACAGATGGGCCCTGATCCCAGCTGAAGTCGATTCTGCCGAAATTCACATTCAATTATTAAAGGTAGGAACGAAATTCGTAGAGAAATGCAATTACCCGCCAGCTTTTCTTGCGAACAGCCATCCACTGAATCCTCCCACCAGGCCCATGATAAGTAAACCGAGTATAATGCCCACGATCGCGCCAGCCCGGAAGGTACAATTTTCATCTGTTTTTGGTGATGACACAGAAAACAAGCATATATTTTACATGGCGAAAACTCATCTTTATTTAAGAAATGATAATTGATCCACGCTCTGGAAACTTCTGGTCGCTGGTCTCGATATTGAATCAATTTAAATCAATTACTCTTTTATTCTGGTAGGCCACTTAGAAGGAGGAGTGAAGGTAGGGCGTGAGGAAAGCGTAAGAAGGAAACGGTTTGAATCTTTGATCATCGGGTTTACATGAACGAATGAGAGACACATTCACTCACCGTGTGCGCTAACTACACCTTGTAAGATAACTGGTCCTGTTGGTTACGCCGTTATTAATCCGACATGTATAACTCCCAACGTCAACCGAGCTCACCGACTCAAGGGTGAGTTCCTGCCCTGTCTGCAGGAGATTGTTCCCATTATCACTGACACAAGGGTGAGATCCTGCCCTGTCTGCAGGAGATTGTTCCCATTGTCACTGACACAAGGGTGAGTTCCTGCCCTGTCTGCAGGAGATTGTTCCCATTGTCACTGATACAATGGTGAGTTCCTGCCCTGTCTGCAGGAGATTGTTCCCATTGTCACTGACACAAGGGTGAGTTCCTGCCCTGTCTGCAGGAGATTGTTCCCATTGTCACTGACACAAGGGTGAGTTCCTGCCCTGTCTGCAGGAGATTGTTCCCATTGTCACTGATACAAGGGTGAGTTCCTGCCCTGTCTGCAGGAGATTGTTCCCATTGTCACTGAGACAAGGGTGAGTTCCTGCCCTGTCTGCAGGAGATTGTTCCCATTGTCACTGATTTCAAGGGTGAGTTCCTGCCCTGACTGCAGGAGATTGTTCCCATTGTCACTGATACAAGGGTGAGTTCCTGCCCTGTCTGCAGGAGATTGTTCCCATTGTCACTGAGACAAGGGTGAGTTCCTGCCCTGTCTGCAGGAGATTGTTCCCATTGTCACTGATACAAGGGTGAGTTCCTGCCCTGTCTGCAGGAGATTGTTCCCATTGTCACTGATACAAGGGTGAGTTCCTGCCCTGTCTGCATGAGATTGTTCCCATTGTCACTGACATAAGGGTGAGTTCCTGCCCTGTCTGCAGGAGATTGTTCCCATTGTCACTGACGCAAGGGTGAGTTCCTGCCCTGTCTGCCGGAGATTGTTCCCATTGTCACTGACACAAGGGTGAGTTCCTGCCCTGTCTGCCGGAGATTGTCCCCCTTGTACCATGAATATATACCACAGGGGACTGACAGAGCAAAGCAAGTTAATGTCAGGTTTGACACTATATTGGACACAACTGGACGCTCCGGTTCAATTCTGAACTTCTCTGATCCATTTATAAAATGAAGAAAAGTGCTGATTAGAGAAAAATCCTGATGGATACGGGATATTATGACCTTCTGTCTTCATTGAAAAGATGAGAGCAAATGTTGTTTAGTGTAATATCTGATACAAATGAACGCGGTTGACTAACTGTTTACTCACAGTAAACTTGCACGTTGGTCACTCCAGCGCCACTGCTGAATGAATTGCTGGCGATGCACTTGTACGTCCCTGCGTCGTTTCTGTTAGCTCTGATTATAGTCAGTTTCGCCTTGTCGGGGGATGTAAATATTCTGCCGTTTTCCTGGATGGGTTGGTTATCTTTGAACCATGTCCGTGTCTGAACAGTGCCCGACGCGGGACAGCTGAGTGTGATGGTATCGGGGTCTTCAAGGGGGTTGGGATCACTGGCCACGACAGTAACCCCAGTCACTGTCTCTGTAAATACAATTGAAATGTACATAGATTTACACGGGGTTTTATCTACAACACGAGAATAATATTTGGATGCTGCCAGCTCAATATCGTCGGCATTCCCAGTTCTTATCCCTATGTGTTTCGATATCAAGTCAGTATCCAGCTTGAACTAAACGCCGGCAATGAGTTTAAAGTTTTACTGCTGTTACCCAAGGGGACGGTGAGCAACCTATTCCCATTTCAGATGTTCCTCAATACATGGATATTCCTGCAGTAAGAACATACATTCTCCAGCAAAGCAGACTAAAACAGAATTGCACTTGGCTACAGTTTAATTGTCCCGTGGAGCAAGTGAAAATAAACTACCCGTGCCCCCTGCTGTTGAAGCCAAAAGTAGAGTGACTTCGTATTTAATATCTGGCTGAGGAGTTGGCGGAGGAGGGATGGCGTAGGAATAATGATCATGGGTTCCTCCAGGGAAGTTGCGACCTCTAGAGAAGGGGCGGTTGGCTCCTGAACTGGGGAGGGGTAAACATTCCTGTGGGAAGGCTTCTTGTCGCTGCACGATAGGCAACTAAGTGGAGTTGCAATTGGAAGGGAGCCAGATTGACAGAAGGATCCGTGGAGATCTGGCGCAGCCAGATTTCGGCATGACGTCGGCTCCTCCGGATTGGCTGATGTGCAATGAGCCGAAATTGATCAGAGAGCTTATGGAAAATAGAATGTTGGTGTAAGTGATCATCATATGATCGACTTCATCCTGAAATGTGAGAAGGCGAACCTGAAGAGTCAGATGAACCAGTGTTACAGTGGGTTAAAAGGAGTTAGAGAAACACTAGAGAGGGGTTGGCCAGATTTACTTGAGAAATAACACTGGCGGGGATGACGGCAGAGGAGGAAGGAATATTCTAAAGGAAAGATGACATAACCGTGGCGGAGAAGAGAAGTCAAAGCCAACATGAAGGTCAAAAGGAGGGTATATGATGGAACAATCATTAATGGGAAGTCAGATGATTGGGAAGTTGTATAAAAAAACAATTGGCAACTAAAAGGTCATTTAGAAGGTAAAGATGAATGAGAAAGCACTCCAGCCACTAATATTAATGAAGATCGGCACAGAGTCTTAACGTACAACAAGTGTGAAACGAGAAGCAAGAGTGGATATCGGGCCGTACAGAAACGATAGTGGAGAGGTAGTACGGGGAACAAGGAACTGGTGGACAAACTGCATCATCCCTCACCGTGGAACACACTGTGAAATGTCGGATGTTTCAGGTATCAGGGGTCATGCGATGTCAGCATTCATTACAAGGGGACTAGAATATAAAAGGAGGGATGTAGTGCTGAAACTTGATGAAGCACCGGTGAGGCCTCACTTGGAGTATTGTGATGCATTTTGGGACTCTTGTCGTTGAGAGAGAATGTGATTAAACTGAAGCGGTTTCCAAAGAAGTTCGCCAAAATGATCCCAAGTTTGAACGGCTTTACTGGAGAAGAGGGTTTGATGGGTCCGTGCCTCTACCCACTGGGGTTCAGAAGAATGTGGGGAGACCTCATGGAAACCTATCGAATTGTGAAAGGCCTTGTTGGAGTGGATGTGGGAAAGATGATTCTCATGGCGGGAGAGTCTAATCCCAGAAGACACAACCTGTGCATAGAGTGGTATCCTTTCAGAAACCAAGGCGAAAATGAATCTCTTTCTTCAGAACATGATGAATCTGAGAATTATGTTCCACAGGCAGCTGTAGAGGGAGTATCGTTATGTAAGTTTACAGCCGAGGATGACAGATTCACAATTGGTCAGGGCATGAGGAATATGCGGAAACGGCTGTGATCGGGACTGCGAGGAATATTGGATCAGCCATGATGAAATGGCGGAGCGGACTCCATTGGCCAAATGGTCTAAATCTCCTTCCAATGATTAAGGCCTTCTGGTCTTAACTGCAGCAAGTAAAAATTTGCAATTTAATCAGCAAGTCAGAACAATTCCAATTTTCATCTTCATCAATACTCTTATTCATCAATATGCAACGTTGTGGATTGATATCGTTAGAATTTGCTCAGGCATTTAGTTGGATTACACGGGCCCGTCTGCACCAACACCATTAATTATAGGACCTCAACAAAGGGAGGTACGGACTACCTACCGAACACAATGATTTCCGTGGTTGAGGCATTATTCCTTTTTGTAATCGTGTTATAGGCCTCACAAGTATACTTTCCCGTGTGGGCCACAGAAACGCTGTCGAGGACGACCTCATGCCCACTTTGTAGGCGGGCACCATTCTGTTCCCAATTCAATTCAGCATCTGGGCAGGACTCCGTGGAACATGTTAACCTGATCGTGCTTCCAGCAATGTAAAAAGATGCGTGCGGTTGAGTGATGACGGATGGACGATCCGGTCCGTCTAAAAGAAACGGACAAAAGGGGTTGCAACAAATCACACAGGAGATATAACAGCATTCCTCAGCGGAAGAGGAAGAACAGCCCACCACCAGAGAAAGCGCTCCCACACACCGGAGAATGCATCCGTCTGGAAGCCACGCGCGGGAAAGAGGAGAGTCGGGACACAGTGTCAGATTATCCACGTCTTCCGAAACTATGAACTGCACAGTTACCTCATATCCCAAAACCCGTCTCCTCCTCCAAGCTGGATACAATGCACGCCAGTCATAAGCGTATCGTTTCGTAAAACTTCCCCAGGTGTGTGTTTTGTGGAAGGGAGTTCAGAAAAACGTTCCAGACAAAATTCAAAGCGTTGCTCTGCGGGGATAGGTAAGGCAACTTGCAGTGTGTAAATGCAATAACTCATGTAATCAGTGATCGGGCCGAATGTCATGTAGGCACACACTATGCAGTCAAGTCACTGACCACGTGTGCAATTATCGGGACACTCCAGTTTACAGCGTGTTATCGTAGGACGCGTTTTTAGTTCCAATATTCTAGGTTTAGTCTCTATCAGTGAGGACCGGTGGCTGTAACACCACTGCCCATTGTGATTTTCATCCAGATCTAACAGCTGTAACTTCCCGCTTCCACATGTGCACTGAAGCAATGGATCCCCACCTCGTCGTAGCGATGGACATTTGCCAGAAGGGTTGTGGGGCTGATATGGACTGTGAGCGTTTTACACTCTGAACTTTCCCTGTCCCTTTCGGTGAACGGAATTATTACCAAACTTCCTAAACAGCCTTACACTGCGCCGGAGATTCAATGGTGCATTTAATTGAAAAGTAATAACTTTGCACTCACTGTACCAAGTTCGGATCAGCTTCCGTGGTGTTGTGAAAAAAAAAAACAGAAACTAGAATTAGAATTTTAAAGAGATAATTTCAATATGAATGAATAGAACTATTGCACATCCCAGTTTGGCAAAAGAATAAACCAGGGAAGGCAGTGCACCCGTGGCTGACAAGGGAAATTAGGGATAGTATCAAGTCCAAAGAAGAAACATATAAATTAGCAAAAAAAAAGTGGCACAACTGAGAAATGGGAGAAATTCAGAGACCAGCAGAGGAGGACAAAGGGCTTAATTAGGAGAGGGAAAAAAGATTATGAGAGCAAGCTGGCAGGGAACATAAAAACTGACTGTAAAAGCTTTTATAGATATGTGAAAAGAAAAAAAAAAGATTGTTCCGGACAAATGTAGGTCCTTTCCAGTCAGAAACAGGTGAATTGATGACAGGGAACAAAAACGTGGCAGACCAATTGAATAACTACTTTGGTTCTGTCTTCACTAAGGAGGACGTAAATAATCTTCCGGAAATAGTAAGGGACCAAGGGTGAGGGGCCAAGTAAGGGATATAGTAAGGGACCAAGACTATCTAGTGAGATGGAGGAACTGAGGGAAATACATGTTAGAAGGGAAGTGGTGTTAGGTAAATTGAAGGGATTAAAGGCAGATACATCCCCAGGACCAGATGGTCTGCATCCCAGAGTGCTAAAGGAATTAGCCCAAGAAATAGTGGATGCATTAGTGATAATTTTTCAAAACTCTGTGGCGACCCATTTCCTGGCGCATCCGAACCGACTCACAATTAGATAGCCTACGGGGGTTTGCGAGCACAGAGCTTTGGAGCCTCTGCGCCATGGGGGGCCGGTTGAGGGAGGCTTAAAAGTGAGGCTGAAGTTTTCGAATAAAGTTTTTTCCTTCGACTGCAGTTACCGACTCCGTGTCGTAATTGTAGCGCACCTATTGTAGCGGTGTGCTACACGCAGCGCTAAAATTACGCGAGAAGCTCGGTAACCTGGCCCCCATACCCACTTCACAGCACGGGCGGCACCCGACCTGCGTACCCAAAGACCTACAGAACTGTAAGTTTGTGTTTGTACGCAGGGGCGGGCATCGGCCGCCGCTGCAGCGGCCATACGAGGGGCCGTTTATGGTGCTCCGGAACAACGGGTCCACGTTCGTGCTGGACGTTGGGGGGAAAGAGGAGGTTTTCACGGTGGACCGCCTCAAACCGGCCCATGTGGACCTGGCGCAACCGGCCGAGTTTCTGGCGCCTCGGCTCAGAGGCCGACCTCCCAAGCAGGTTCTGGCCCAGACTGTGGACATTGGGGGGTGTATCGCCGGTTCTGGGGGGGGGGGGGTTATGTGGCGACCCATTTCCTGGCGCATCCGAACCGACTCACAATTAGATAGCCTACGGGGGTTTGTGAGCACAGAGCTTTGGAGCCTCTGCGCCATGGGGGGCCGGTTGAGGGAGGCTTAAAAGTGAGGCTGAAGTTTTCGAATAAAGTTTTTTCCTTCGACTGCAGTTACCGACTCCGTGTCGTAATTTTAGCGCTGCGTGTAGCACACCGCTACAACTCCTTAGATTCTCGATTAGTTCCTGAGGATTGGAGAGTGGCTAATGTAACCCCACTTTTTAAAAAAAGGAAGGAGAGAGAAACCGGGGAATTATAGACCGGTTAGTCTGACATCGGTGGTGGGGAAAATGCTAGAGTCGCTTATCAAAGATGTGATAACAGCACATTTGAACAGAGGTGAAATCATGGGACAAAGTCAGCATGGATTTGTGAAAGGAAAATTATGTCTGACGAATCTTACAGAATTTTTTGAAGATGTAACTAGCACAGTGGATAGGGGAGAGCCAGTGGATGTGGTATATTTAGATTTTCAAAAGGCATTTGACAAGGTCCCACATAGAGGATTAGTGTGCAAACTTAAAACACACGGTATTGGGGATATGGTATTGATGTGGATAGCAAATTGGTTGGCAGACAGGAAGCAAAGAGTGGGAGTAAACGGGACCTTATCAGAATTGCAGGCAGTGACTAGTGGGCACCGCAAGGCTCAGTGCTGGGACCCCAGTTGTTTACAATATATATTAATGATTTAGACGAGGGAAATAAATGCAGCATCTCCAAGTTTGCAGATGACACGAAGCTGGGCAGCGGTGTTAGCTGTGAGGAGGAAGCTAAGAGGATGCAGGGTGACTTGGATAGGATAGGTGAGTGGGAAAATTCATGGCAGATGCAATTTAATGTGGATAAATGTGAGGTTATACACTTTAGTGGCAAGAACAGGAAAACAGATTATTATCTGAACGGTGGCCGATTAGGAAAAGGGGAGGTGCAACGAGACCTGGGTGTCATTGTACACCAGTCATTGAAGGTGGGCATGCAGGTACAGCAGGCGGTGAAAAAGGCAAATGGTATGTTGGCATTCATAGCAAAATGATTTGAGTACAGGAGTAGGGAGGTCCTACTGCAGTTGTATAAGGCCTTGATGAGACCACAACTAGAATATTGTGTGCAGTTTTGGTCCCGTAATCTGAGGAAAGACATTCTTGCCATAGAGGGAGTACAGAGAAGGTTCAACAGATTGATTCCTGGGATGGCAGGACTTTCATATGAAGAAATACTGGATCGACTAGGCTTATACTCTCTGGAATTTGGAAGATTGAGGGGGGATCTTATTGAAACGTATAAAATTCTAAAGAGATTGGACAGGCGAGATGCAGGAAGATTGTTTCCGATATTGGGGAGGTCCAGAACGAGGGGTCACAGTTTAAGGATAAAGGGGAAGTACCTGAAGTACAGATTTGAACCGACATAGTGTAGTTTAACCGCCGCCGTAATGTGACTCGGATTTGAAATTTAAAATTTTAATGTTAGTTCCCCAGCGTCCGAGATAGACCTGGATCTGTCTCCTAATTAACTGTTCAGTTGACCCAGTGTTAGTCGATAGTGGTTAATACCTCAGGCAACGATCACTAATGTACTCACAAACTCCCGGAATCCCGTATCTCGGAGGAACTGTGATATTATATGTAACTACCGGAAAATCGGGACACTTACAGCTGACATGAAGAGAAAACGGAGAGCTTGTGATTTCGTTAATCATGTTGCTTGCTCTACAGGTGAAACTTCCGTCTGTCCGTAGCACTCCAGAAACAGTGAGTGTGCTGTGATCTTCATTCAGAACAATCCTGTCTCCAGGAATTATCTTGCGATTCTCCGCATGCCACAGGTAAGAGACATTCGTGCCTCTTGCGGAGCAGGTTAGTCTGACGGTGTCGCTGTACTCAATCAGTCTGGTGGCGTTAGATGTAACAGTGACATTGGAAACACGTTCTGTTAAAACATAGGGGATTGGTTAGCGCACAACACAAGAATAGAATCTGCAGGTTTATGAATTCCGTTACGAATCTGAAAATGAAATCAAACATTTACTATTCCATAATAAGTAAACATTTATAAGTTATGTAATCTGACGGACATAGGTTTCCGTGATAGCAGTTATAGGCATCGGGGAAGAATTGCAAAGGTTGGAGGTTGGCTAACTGTGTTCCATTCATCGCTACTAGTGGAAGGTACAAGCATACACGGTACAGGAACCGTGGTGTACAAAGGCCGTTGTAAATCGAGTGAAGAAGAAAAAAAAGAGCTTACGAAAGGTTAAAAAAAGGGTAATGATAGAGATCTAGAAACCTGTCAGATAAGCAGGAAGGAGCTTAAGAATAAATTAGTTCCAGAAGGGGCCATGAGGAGGCCTTGCCAGACAGGATTAAGGAAAACCCCAAGGCATTCTACAAGTACGTGAAGAGCAAGAGGATAAGACGTGAGAGAATGGGCCCAATCAAGTGAGGCAGTACAAAAGGTTTTATGGGACCGGAAGAGGTAATTAATGAAAACCTTGCTTCCGTATTCTCTACGGTTAAGGATCTTGGCGATTGTAGGGATGACCTGCAACGGACTGAAAACCACTTGCCGATAGGTATTAGGCAATAGGATGTTCTGGAGATTTTAGAAATCATCAATTTGGATAAGTCACCTGGACCGGAAGGGAAGCATCCCAGGAAACCGTGGGAGGCGAGGGAGGAGATTGCTGAGCCTCTAGCGGTAATGTTTGCGTCATCAATGAGGACGGGAGAGTTTCCGGAGGATTGGGGCGTTGCGGATGTTGCTCTGGTATTCAAGAAAGGGAGTAGGGATAGCCCAGGAAATTATAGTCCAGTGAGTCTTATCAGCTTGATTGAATTTTTTGAGAATGTGACGAAACACATTGATGAAGGTAGAGCAGTATATGTAGAAAGCATGGATTTTTGAGCAGGGTATTTGATAAGGTAGCCCATGTAAGACTTATAGGGAAAGTAAGAAGGCATGGATCCAAGGTGACATATCTTTTGTGGATACAGAACTGGCTGTCCACAGAAGGCAAAAAGTATTTGTAGGTGGGTCATATTCTGCATGGAGGCCGGTGACCAGTGGCGTGCCCTAGGGATCTGTTCTCGGACCCCTACTCTTGGCGATTTTTATAAATGAACTGAATGAGGAATTGGATGGTTGGGCTCGTAAATATGATGATGACAGAAATATTGGGATGTTGTGGATAGTATGGAAGACTGTCAAAATTTACAGCAGGACATTGATAGGATGAAATACTGGCCTGAGATGAGGCAGATGGAGTTCAACCCAGATAGGTGTGTGGTGTTTAACTTCGGCGCTGCTTTGTGGGCCGATTGGCCTTTATTGTGCCGTAGGTTTTCAATGTTTCAATGTTTCAATATCTGATAAATCCTTTGGATTGTTCTTTCCAGTAGGCAACGGGGGAGAGATGTTGGTGGGACAGTGGGGTTTGTCTAAAGGGTATTCAGTAAGGGTATTCAGGTTTTCACTTAAAAAAACTGCATCCAGATTTAGGGGGAAGGCACAAATGTTAAGAGGGAGAGATTTAAAACTGATAAATACCTGTAATGAGCTGGCTGAGGGAGTGGTGGAGGAGGGCACAGTTGCTATATTTAGAACAGACATGGATAAACAACAGGACTGAGTAGTTTGGGGTGTTAAAGGAGCAGCTGTGACCAGCAGGGAGTTTCAGTGGACGACATGGACACGAGCTGGACTGAAGGCATTGGTTCCTTGCTGTTTTAATATATGAGACAAAGGTGCTTCAAAAGCTCACATTTCAGAAAAATAAATAAATAAAACCGGGACAATTGACAAATAAACGGAGCTGGTGAAGAAGGAATTAGGAATTAATTCACTTCAGGCAAGGGTCACCTGGCAATGAGAAAGGTGATGGGAAATCACTGGTAAGCACAGAGGAGAATTGCTGACAACCGTTTGTAAGATCATCCAGATAAGCTGTCGTTACTGAAATGATGCAAAGTTCAGTGTCAGTGTCAATGTAATGGAGCCAATGAAAATTGTAATCTCACACAGCCGAAAAAAATGCAAACTGGGGAACACCTTAAAAGCATGAATTGCAAACCAAATAATGGATAAGAACACGGATCTGAATTCCGTAATCAGCACCGGACTCGACATTACCAGATAGAAACACAGAAACATAGAAAACCTGCAGCACAAAACAGACACTTCTGTCCACAAAGCTGTGCCGAACATGGCCTGACCTCAGAAATTCCCTCGGGTTACCCATAGCCCTCTATTTTACTAAGCTCCATGTTCCTGTCTAGGAGTCTCTTAAAAGCCGTATCCTATCGGCGCCGGCAGCTCATTCCACGCACTCACCACTCTCAGGGTAAAGAAACATACCCCTGACATCCCCTCTGTACCTACTTCCAAGCACCTTAAAACTGTGCCCATTCATGCTATACATTTCAGCCCCGGGAAAAAGCCTCTGGCTATCCACACGATCAATGCCTCTCATCATCTTGCACACCTCTGTAAGGTCACCTCTCATCCTCCGTCGCTCCGAGGGGAAAGGGCCGAGTTCACTCTCCCCATTCTCATAAGGCACGCTCCCCAATCCAGGCAACATCCTTGTAAACCTCCTCTGCACCGTCCCTGTGGTTTCTACATACTTCCTTCAGTGAGCCGACCGGTATAGAGCACAGTATTACAAGTGGGGTCTGTCCGAGTTCCTATATGGCTACAACATTACCTCTCGGGTTTTAAACTCAATCCTTATGGTGTCCTAACCACAGAAGCAACCTGTGCAGCAGCTTTGTGTGTGTTACAGTAATATACTCGAACCCAAGATCCTCCAGAGTCTTACCATTGATGCTATATTCTGTCTTGACATTTAACCTAACGAAATGAACCACCTGACACTTATCTGTGTTGATCTCCATCTGTCACTGCTCAGCACAGTTTTGCATCCTGTCAACGTCCCGCTGTTCCTCTGACTGTGCTCCACAATATCTGGAAAACCTCCAACCATTCCGTCGTCAGAAAACTAACAGTAGACAATAGACAATAGAGAATAGGTGCAGAAGTAGACCATTCGGCCCCTCGAGTCTGCACCGCCATTCTGAGATCATGGCTGATCATTCACTATCAATACCCAGTCCCTGCCTTGTCCCCATATCCCTTGATTCCCCTATCCATCAGATACCTATCTAGCTCCTTCTTGAAAGCAACCCATCCCTCCACTTCCTCATCCAGACAAATTATAAAAAATCACTAAGAGTAAGGGTCCCAGAACAGATCTCTGAGGCACTCCACGTCACCGATCTCCATGGAGATTATGACCCGTCGAAAACCACTATTTGCCTTCAGTGTGCAAGGCAGTTCTGGATCCACAAAGCAATGTCCCCTTGGAGAAGGGGAGAAGGGTTCAGGTTTCTAGAACATTGGGAACTCTTCTGGGGCAGCTGTCAACTGTACAAACAGGACGGGTTACACTTGAATCCTGGCGGGAAGGCAGAGAAAGGCTATTGGGGGGTGATTGTTACAAATAAGCTGGATGGAGAAGTAGAGGAATAGGTTAGTAAGTTTGCCGATGACACAATGGTTAGTGTGGAGGCCGGTCAGTGGTTAGAGCGGGGCATTGATAGGATGCAACACAGGGCTGAGACATGGCAGATGGAGTTCAATCCTTATAAGTGTGAAGTGGTTCATTTTGGTAGGTCAAATATAATGGCAGAATATAGTATTAATGGTAAGACTCTTGGCAGTGTGGAGGACCATGGGGATCTTGGGGTCCCAGACCATAGGACGCTCAAAGCAGCTGCGCAGGTTCACTCTGTGGTTAAGAAGGCGTAAGGTGTCTTGGCCTTCATCAATCGTGGAATTGAACTTAGGAGCCGAGGTAATGTTGCAGATATATAGGACCCTGATCAGACCCCACTTGGTGTGCTATGCTCAGTTCTGGTCGTCTCACTAGACGAATGATGTGGCAGGCACAGAAAGGGTGCAGAGGAGATTTACAAGGATGTTGTCTGGATTGGCGAGCATCCCTTATTAGAATAATGTCTAATCGGGTTCAGGCATTCAGTTGAATTGCACGGGCCTGGCCGCACCAACACCGTTAAATATACGACTTCAACAAAGGGAGGTACGGACTACCTACCGAACACATTGATTTGCGTAGTTGAGGCATTGTTCCTTTTTGTAACTATGTTATAGGCCTCACAAGTATACGTTCCCGCGTTGTTCACAGAGATGCTGTCGAGGACGACCTCCTGCCCACTGTGTAGGTGGGCACCGTTCAGTTGCCAATTCAATTGAGCATCTGGGCGGGACTGTGAGAAACATGTTAACCTTAGGGAACCTCCGGCAATGTGAAAAGACGAGTGCGGTTGAGTGATGATGGATGGACGATCCGGTCCGTCTAAAAGAAACGGACAAAAGGGGTTGCAACAAATCACACAGGAGATACAACAGAGTTCCTCAGCTGCAGAGGAAGAACAGCCCACCACCAGAGAAAGCGCACCGATACACTGGAGAATGCATCAGTCTGGAAGCCACGCGCGGGAAAGAGGAGAGTCGGGACACAGTGTCAGATTATCCACGTCTTCCGAAACTATGAACTGCACAGTTACCTCATATCCCAAAACCCGTCTCCTATTCCAACCCTGATAGAATGCACGCCAGTCATAAGCGTATCGCTTTGTACAACTTCCCTATGTGTG
The DNA here is from genome assembly GCF_030144855.1 of Hypanus sabinus. Taxonomy (NCBI): domain Eukaryota; kingdom Metazoa; phylum Chordata; class Chondrichthyes; order Myliobatiformes; family Dasyatidae; genus Hypanus; species Hypanus sabinus. The sequence continues at coordinate 37,234 of NW_026781534.1, read as the reverse complement.
TGTTTTGTGGAAAAGAGGTCAGGAAAACTTTCCAAACAAAATACCCAACACCTCTCTGCAGGGACTCGGAGTGTAGATGCAATAACTCATGTAATCCGGGTTCGGGCTAAATGTCATGTGGGCCCACACTATACTGTCAAGTCTCTGACCACGTGTGCAATTATAGGGACACTCCAGTTTACAACGTTTTATGGTAGGACGCGTTTTCAGTTCCAATATTCTAGTTTTAGTCTCTATCAGTGAGGACCGGTGGCTGTAACACCACTGCACTTTGTGATTTTCATCCAGATCTAACAGCTGTAACTTCCCGCTTCCACATGTGCACTGAAGCAATGTATCCCCCACCTCGTCGTGTCTATGGACATTTGTCAGAAGGGTTGTGGGACTGAAAAGGGCTGTGGGCGTTTTAAACTCTGAACTTCCACTGTCCCTTCCGGTGAACGGAATTATTATCAAAGTCCCTAAACGGCCTTACACAGCGCCGGAGATTCAAATGTCCATTTGTCTAAAAAGTAATATCTTTGCCCTCACTGGTCCAAGTCCGGATCACCTTCCATTGTGTTGAGAAAAAACACAAACCAGAATTAGAATTTTGCAGAGATGATTTCGATATGAATGAATAGAACTGAAGTGACACACAAAGCTCAGCAGAGTCAAATCCAAATTTAATGGACATCACCATTGCCTTTGAGCCGTGGGCATCGGACTTGTTCAAAACGCGTTGTTTTGTGTGAAGACTCATGCAGGATAGACCAGGCTATCCTGCACGTTTCATTTACCTGAAGTACAGATTTGAACCGACATGGTGTTAGCTTAACCGTCGCCGTAATAAGACACGGATTTGAAATTTAGCTGTGATATAACAGGTAACTACCGGAGTCTCGGGACACTTACAGTTGACATTAAGAGAAAACGGAGCGCTCGTGATTTCGTAAATCACGTTGCTTGCTCTACAGGTGAAACTTCCGTCTGTCCGTCGCACTCCAGAAACAGTGAGTGTGCTGTTATCGGCACTCAGCTCAAACCTGCCACCGGGAATGATCACGCTGTTCTGCTCAAGCCACAGGTAAGAGACATCCGTGCCTGTTGCGGAGCAGGTTAGTCTGACGGTGTCGCTGTACTCAATCAGTCTGGTGGCATTAGATGTAACAGTGACATTGGAAACAGGTCCTGTTAAAACAGAGGGGTTTGGTTAGTGCACGACACAAGAATAGAATCTGCAGGTTTATGAATTCCGTTACGAATCTGAAAATGAAATCAAACTTTTATCATTCCATAATAAGTAAACATTTATAAGTTATTCAATCTGATGGACATGATGTTTTGAGATGGACGTTACAGGAATCGGGGAAAATTGCGAAGTTTGGAGGTTGGCTAACTGTGTTCCATTCATCGCGACCAGTGGGAAGTACAAGCATACACGGTACAGGAACCCTGGTGCACAAAGGCCGTTGTAAATAGAGTGAAGAAGGAAAAAAAGAGCTTACGAAAGGTTCAAAAAACAGGGTATTGATAAAGATCTAGAAACCTGTCAGATAAGCAGGAAGGAGTTTAAGAATAAATTAGGAGAGCCGGAAGCGGCCATGAGAAGGCCATGCCAGACAGGATTAAGGAAAACCCCGAGGCATTCTACAACTTTGTGAAGAGCAAGAGGATAAGACGTGAGAGAATGGGCCCAATCAAGTGAGACAGTACAAAAGGGTGTATGGGATCGGAAGAGGTACTTAATGAAAACTTTGCTTCCCTATTCTCTACGGTTAAAGATTTTGGCGATTGTAGGGATGACCTGCAGCGGACTGAAAACCCTTTGCCGATAGATGTTAGGGAATAGGATGTACTGGAGATGTTAGAAATCATTAAGTTGGATAGGTCACCTGGACCGGAAGGGATGCATCCCAGAAAACCGTGGGAGGCGAGGGAGGAGATTGCTGAGCCTGCAGCGGTGATGTTTGCATCATCAATGAGGACGGGAGAGTTTCTCGAGGATTGGGGGGTTGCGGTTGTTGCTCTCGTATTCAAGAAAGGGAGTATGGATAGCCCAGGAAATTATAGTCCAGTGAGTCTGATCAGCTTGATTGATATTTTTGAACATGTGACGAAACACATTGATGAAGGCAGAGCCGTAGATGTAGACCGTATGGACGGGTTCGCAAATTTGTTATTGACAGAAAGACTGGGTTGTTGTGGATAGTGTGGAGGGCTGTTAGAGGTTACAGCAGGACACTGATTGGATGCAAAACGAGGCTGAGATGTGAGAGTTCAACCCAGATAAGTGTGTGGTCGTTCATTTAGGTAGGCAGAATATAGATATTCATGGCAAGAATCTTGGTAGTACGGTTAATCAGAGGGATCTTGGGGTCCGAGTCCAAAGAACAGTCAAAGCCACTACTCAGGTTGACTCTGTGGTTGAGAAGGCTTACGGTGTACTGGCCTTCATCAACCGTCGGATTTAGTTTTCGAGCTGATTGTACAACAGTACACCTAGAAAGGAACCTGGAGAGACCCCACTCGGAGTGTGGCGCTCATTCCTGGTCTCCTCACTACAGGAAGAACGTGGACACCATAGAAAGGGTGCAGAGGAGATTTACGAGGATGTTGCCTGGATTGGGGAGCATGCCTTAAGAGAGCAGATTGAATGTTCTCGGCCTTTTCTCCTTGGAGCGACGGGGGATGGGTGGTGACCTGATAGACGTGTAAAAGATGATGAGAGGTATTGATCGTGTGGATAGTCAGAGGCCTTTTCCCAGGGCTGAGATGGCGAGCACGAGAGGGAACAATCAATCAACATCCTTTGCACTTTTCTTTTCTCAGCAGTGGAACGAGAACGGCTGCAGTCTTACTCGCTCTGCACTGGGACTCATATCGTCTGAACAATATTGACACTCATCACAGGCTGCATCTCTCCATTCAATACAAACCGCTGCTTTTTACCATGTATGTCAAAGGTTTGGACTACAGGATTAATGGATTTGTGGCTATATTTGCCGATGATACAAAGATAGGTGGAGGAGAAATAGCGTTGAGGAAACAGCGAGTCTTCAGAGAGACTTAGATAGTTTAGGGGAATAGGCAAAGAAGTAGCAAATAAAATACTATGTTGGAAATTGTCTGGTCATGCACTTTGGTGAGCAAATAAACGGGCAGACCATTATTTAGATGGAGAGAAAATGCAGAAGAAAATGCAGAGCTGCAAATTGGTTTGGCGGGCCTTGAGCAGGATACACAAAAGGATAACCGCCAGGTTCAAGTCAAGTCAAGTCAAGTCAAGTCAAGTCACTTTTTATTGTCATTTCGACCGTAACTGCTGGTATGGTGCCCGGTAAAAACGAGACCACGTCACCTCTATCTATCCCCCTCATAATTTTAAATATCTCTATCAAGTCCTCCCTCAACCTTCTACTCTCCAAAGAATAAAGACCTAACTTATTCAACCTTTCCCTGTAACTTAGGTGCTGAAACCCAGGTAACATTCTAGTAAATCTTCTCTGTACGCTCTCTATTTTGTTGACATGTTTCCTATAATTCGGTGACCAGAACTGTACAAAATATTCCAAATTCGACCTTACCAATGCCTTGTACAATTTTAACATTACATCCCAATTCCTATACTCAGTGCTGTGATTTATAAGGCCAGCATACCAAAAGCTTTCGTCACCACCCTATCCACATGAGATTCCACCTTCAGGGAACTATGCAACATTATTCCTAGATCACTCAGTTCTACTGTATTCTTCATGCCCTACTATTTACCATGTATGTCCTATTTGGATTATTCCTAACAAAATGTAGCACCTCACACTTATCAGCATTAATCTCAATCTGCCATCGTTCAGCCCCCTATTCTATCTGCCCTAAATCTCTCAGAAAGCTTGGAAAACACACTTCATTGTCCAAAACGTCACCTACATTAGCATCATTTTCATTCTTACAAATCCAATTTACCACCCCATCATCCAGATCATTAATGAATATGAGAAACAACATTGGACCCAATACAGATCCCTCAGGCACACCACCAGTCACCGACCTCTAACCTGACAAACTGTTATCCACCACTACTCTCCGCAATCTCCTATCCAGCCATTGTTGAATCCAGTTTTACTATTTCAATATTAATATCTAACGATCGAACCTTCCTAACTAATCTTCCATGCGGAACTTTGCCAAAGGTCTTACTGAAGTCCATACAGACAACATCCGCTGCTTTACCCTCGTCAACTTCCCTCGTATCTTCTTCAAAAAACTCAATAGGATGTGTCAAACATGACCTTACACGCACAAATCCATGTTGACTGTTCATAATCAGATCCTGTCTATCCAGGTAATTATATATACCACATCTAAGAACACTTTCCATTAATTAACCCACCACTGACGTCAAACTGACAGGTCTATAATTGCTAGGTTTGCTCTTAGAAACCTTTTTAAACAATGGAACCACATGAGCAATATGTCAATCCTCCGGCACCATCCCCATTTCTAATGACATTTGAAATATTTCTGTCAGAGCCCCTGCTATTTCTACATCAACTTCCCTCAAGGTCCTAGGGAATATCCTGTTAGGACCCCGAGATTTATCCACTTTTATATTCTTTAAAAGCGCCAGTACTTCCTCCTCTATAATCGTCATTGTTTCCAAAGCTTCCCTACATGTTTCTCTTACCTTACACAATTCAATATCCTTCTCCATAGTGAATACTGAAGAAAATAGATTGTTCTGAATCTCCCCCAACTCTTGCGGTTCCACCCATAGCGGTTCACTCTGATTATCTAAGGGACCAATTTATCCCTCACTATCCTTTTGCTATTAATATAACTGTAGAAACCCTTCGGATTTATTTTCCCCTTACTTGGATAGCAACCTCGTACCTTTTTTAGCTTTCCTAATTTCTTTCTGAAGATTCTTCTTACATTCTTTATATCCCACGAGCACCTCATTTACTCCATGCTGCCTATATTTATTGTAGATATCTCTATTTTTCCTAACCACGTTTCCAATATCCCTTGAAAACCATATCTCTCTCAAACGTTTAACCGCTCCTTTCAACCTAACAGGATCATAAAGATTCTGTACCCTCAAAATTTCACCTTTAAATGACGGCCATTTCTCTATTACATCCTTCCCATAAAACAAATTGTCCCGTTGTTCGTTTTGTTAATAAAATGTGAGCCGTTAACATACCACTGTAACTCAGGAACCGGTTTCCAAGAAAAATGAAATCTCATTTGACACTGATCTAGACGCCGCAAGATCTGGGCTGAGAGACGTAGATTTCCCGGAACATCTAAAACAAATGCACAACTCATTTGCACGATTTAAGTGAGGATAATAAAGCAGATTCTCATAAGGCTCGGCAATGCACCGCCAGCATTTTCCACTTCCATCGTTTACTGCACAACACATGAAGCGTGTAGATATTCAGGAAGAGGATGTGCTGGAGCTTTTGGAAAGCATCAAGCTGGATAAGTTGCCGTGACCAGACGGGATGCAGTCTCGTCTACTCTGGGCGGCGATGGGGAGGAGATTGCTGAGCCTCCGGCGACGATCTTTGCATTATCAATGAGGAGAGGTTCCAGAAGGATTGATGGGTTGAGGGTGTTGTTCCCTTGTTCAAGAAACGGAGCAGAGAATCCTGCTCTTTTTGATTTTTTTAATGACCTGGATGAGGTCATAATCATTTATAATAATTATCATGATTGTTCTTGTGGGTCTGAATCTGATTCGAATCTTTTGTAGTTTGTTTTTATTTTGGTATTGGTAACGAAGGCAAGGTATGAAGTTAACTCAGTGAAGTTGAATAAGGTCATTGACAAACTCCCGCACGGTAGACTGTTCCGAAAGTTTAGACATTCTGAGATTCATGGCAATGAGAGAGTTTGACTCAGAATTGGCTCAATGATAGGGGGCGATGACTGAGGTGCATTCTCCGACAAGAAGCCTCTAACCAGTGGGATGCCACAGGATCAGTTGGGATCTCTGTCATTCCTTCTTTATCTGAATCACACGGATGTGAGTGTAAATGTCTCAATTAGTAAGTTTAGCGACGACACGAAATTAGGAGGTCTTGTTTCGAGTGCATCGGGTTTGATTGATTGATTGACAGAGAGATTTGATCTGACTGGGAGGCGATCCGAGGAATTACAAATTGGTATCAAAATATACTAACATAAGGTGATGTATTTTGGACATTGGCACGGACGGATAGGAGATTCTTTGCAGAGTTCGGGCGCACATTCAGGCAGGGTGGTGAGGAGGAAGTTTAGCACGGTGGATTTCTAGGAGTCGGGACATTATGGCTCAGTGAGAATACAACTGGAGAATTGTCAGCAAGTGTGGCTACCATGTTATTGAGAAGGCATTGTCAACCTGGAGACAGAGAAGAAGAGATTTTCCAGGATATTGCCGAGAATAAAAGCATCAATTACAGGGAAAGGTTGGCCAAGAGAAGTATTTATTATATTCGAATATAGGCGAATACGGAATGACCCATGAATGCGCAGGATATGGCAGACAGCTGTAATCTCTGGGACGGGTTTGGATTCTAAATCGAGAGGGCACAGATACAAACGAAGAGGGAGGATATTGCAAGGAGAAATAATGGAGGATTTCTTTACACCTGATTCTGGAATGAGCTGCCAGAAGAAGTGGTACAGTTACAACAGCGTAGACACATGTCAACCTGGAGACAGGGAAGAAGAGATTCTCGAGGATATTCCATTCGAACGCAAGCTAATCCGGAGTGACAGATGAATTCTCGGGATACCGTAGACTGTTGTATTCTTTCCGATGGGATTCGGAGTCTAAACCTGCAGGGATCAGAGAGAAGTAAGATATTCCAAGGAGTACTAAGAGGCCATTTATTTGCACCGATGGGTGCATGCCTCTGGGGTGAACTGCCAAAGAAGTTGAAGAATTACAATAGCTAAGAGGCATTTGGGAGGCGACATGGGTGGGAGGGGCTTGTAGGGTTATTGCCCAAATAGACGAAACTGGGACAAAAAATGAAGAAGCTGTGGCGTCATCAGGGAGCGGGTGGGCGGCAGAGTCTGTTTACGTGATCAGTATCCCTGACTCAGTCAAGGCCCACAATTCATGAACAACCTGAAGAGGGTTTCACAGTGGAGTACAGAAGGAAGAAATATTGACAGTTTAACTGAGCCAAGGGTCAATTACATAAACACAGGGAGCATGAGGGGAATTCCAGACACACCCGCTCTGCTCTGAACTCGGTCACATTCTTTCATTCCCAGCAAGGAAACAAACTTCAGTGTCAGCATTGGTGCTATGGAGACAATTACACTCGTCATGCCCATCAGCAGGTAACGACCTGTCAGACAATATCTGTGACCGTGCATTGCAAGCCTAACCGAGCTTAACAATCAGCGAGGATCCCTTACTCGATAGGAGACTGCACCACACCAGCTGCTCATAAAGAATAAACAAACACAACATCTCTGTTTTAACGCTGAGAGCACTGACATCTTCACTGCCTTTTCATCAAAGCACACCTAATACAAGGTTTATTTTTTGTTGCGAGACTGGATTTTCTTGTTAGGTTGACAAACACGTCAAGTTCCATGCTGAGGGATACAAACAGCTCAATTCGTTTGCACAATTTAATCCAGGACATTACAACAGATCCACATTACGCCACAAGGCGATTGCATCAGTGTTAAATCAGAGAAACCCTTTAACCGCTAACGATACCCGCTTCCAATATTCGCACCAGAAAGGCAGGAAATGGGCATTGAAATATAATTCTTCCAGCAGAAGATGCTTGGTCACCTGAACAAACTGTGATGCAGACGGTTCTGCTAAACATGTTCAGAGGAATCGGACATCAGATCTGCGATGACATCACATCCGGGACATATATGTCCTGATGTGAGAGCTGTCATCCACAGGTCAGATGGCCAAATGTTTTTAATGTGAAAATATTAGTTTTATTATTGCGAAATGCACTGCACGCTGCCATAAAAAAACAAGTAATTTTACGACCTATGCTGGTGATAGTAAACCTGATTTGGATTCCATAATACCATAGGATCGGAAAGTTTAGGGGCAGATTTCGGCCATGTTGTTTATCGCACCTACGCCGCCATTTCATCATGGCTGATCCGATTTTCCTCTGAGACCGACGCTCCTGCCCTCCCCTGTATCCTTTGCTGACCTGACCAATCAAGAATCTAACCAACATATGGGTCAAATATGCATAAAGTCATGGTCTCTACTGCTGCTTGTGGCAAACATTTGCACGGATTCACCATCTCTTCCGATAACTTTGCAGCTCACTTCTGAAAGAAAGACTCACTATTTTTAGCTATGTCATCTTGTCCTTGGCTTTCCCACCACAGGAGTTATCCTCTCCGCATCCACTCTATCTATGTCCTCTGGACCTAGACTCCCCCACTATAGGAAGCATCCTCTCCGCACCCACTCTATTTATGTCCTCTGGACCTAGACTCCCCCACTATAGGAAGCATCCTCTCCGCACCCACTCTATCTGTGTCCTCTGTTACTAGACTCCCCCGCTATAGAAAACATCCTCTCCACACCCACTCTATCTGTGTCCTCTGGACCTAAACTCTCCAACTATAGGAAACATCCTCTCCACACCCACTCTATCTGTGTGATCTGGTCTTAGACTCCCCCATTATAGGGAACATCCTGCCCGCATCTACTCCATCAGTGTCCTCTGGTCCTAGACTCCCCTAATATAGGAAACACCCTTTCCACATCCAATCTATCTGTGTCCTGTGATCCTAGACTTCCCCACTATAGGAAACATCCTCTCCACACCCACTATATCTGTGTGATCTGGTCCTAGACTCCCCCACTATAGGGAACATCCTGCCCGCATCTACTCCATCAGTGTCCTCTGGTCCTAGACTCCCCTAATATAGGAAACACCCTTTCCACATCCAATCTATCTATTTCCTGTGGTCCTAGACTTCCCCACTATAGGAAACATCCTCTCCACATCTACTCGATCTGTGTCCACTGCTCCTAGACTCCCCCACTGTATGAAACATCCTCTCCCCATCCACTCTATTTGTGTCCACTGGTGCTCGACTCCCCCACTACAGGAAACATCCTCTCCACATCCACTCTATAAGTGTCCGCTGATCTTTGACTCTCCCACCAAGGGAAACTTCTTCTCAACATCCACTCTATTAAGGCCTTTCACCATTCGACTGTTTTCAATGATGTCACCCTTCACCCTTCTTTATTCAGGCTCATAATATGACAAGTCTTTCAATCTCGGAATCATTTCCGTGAACGCCCTTTGAACCCTCTCCAAATACAATACATGCTTTCTTATCTGTTCACAATACTAAAATGAGCCCTTACCAATGCTTCATAAATTTTCAATATGATAAGCTGACTTTTATATTCTTGTCCTCTTGTCCTCATGTCGCTTTTCCCTTCCTCAGAACAGTTTCAACCTCTAAATTATCCTTTAGGCAATCCTACACAAGGACTGACAAGTCCCTTTGCAGATCATTCTCTTATTGTTGTATTTTCTCCATTTACAATATAATCAGTGTTGGACACTCGGGCTAATATAGTGATAATGGCGGTAAACGTTCAGTCGATGTGGTGCTCACGGTAATCGGAACGTCAGAGCTAACTGTCCTGCTTTTCATTAACCACGGATAGGAAGCATGTCCCGCTCTTGCCGTGCAATCCAAACTAACTGTGTGATTGTGTTCTACCGAGTCCGCGTCATTCGATGTGGTGTTGGGCCTGGATACGGCTTCTGTAAAAATACCACAGATCATGTATCACGTGTAACGTACTGCGCTGAAATGTTGGCTCCAAGGAGATATATTCTGCTTAAAGCAAACTACTACAGATGCACAGATTAGAGATAAAACCACAGAAAGCTGTCAATATTCTGGTCGCCTCACTGTAGGAAGGATGTGGAAGCCATAGAAGGGGTGCGGAGGAGATTTACAATGTTGTTGCCTGGATTAGGGAGCATGCCTAATGAAAGCAGATACAATGAACTCGGCCTTTTCTCCTTGGAGGGACGGAGCATGACTGGTGACCTGATAGAGGTGTACAAGATGATGAGAGGTATTGAGTATGTGGATAGTCAGAGGCATTTTCCCAGGGCTGAATTGGTAGCCACAAGAGGAAACAGGATTAAAGTGCTGGGGAGTAGGTAGAGAGGAAATGTCAGGGGTAAGTTTCTTACTCAGAGAGTGGTGAGTGCGTGGAATGAGCTGCCGGCAACGGTGGTGGAGGCGGATACGATAGGGGCTTTAAAGAGACTTTTCGATAGGTACGTGGAGCTTAGAAAAATGGAGGTTATATGTAAGCCTAATAATTTCTAAGGCAGGGCCATGTTCGGTACAACCTTGTGGGCCGAAGGGCCTGTGTTGTGTTGTATGTTTTCAATGTTTCTATTTTTCTCTACTGACGTAGACATGTGGACGGCACTGGGGAGGATAGCGTCGTTAAACTTTGAGGTAGATGACTTAGAATTACTCATTTCCAGCTGACTTAAGAAACAGTCCGTTTGCAAAAATAGAGCAAACTACAGCAAAAAAATGATTACTTGATAGCCTTGAAGACGGAACTGAATCCGGCACACACAGGTGCGAGCAGCCTGCAGACAGAAACGGCGACACACAGCCACGCACAACAGTGAGATCTGAACAGTCCGAGAGCAGGTCTGGCAGAGTTCATTGGAGTCCAGGTTCTGCGACCACCGTAAAGGTTGTATTGTATTCTTTCACCACAGGAATAAAATGAAAGTTATAGTCCGAGATCGCATGACTCTGTCTCACTTACCAGTGACACGCAGAGTGACGGTCGCTGAGGTTTGGGAGCCACTAATTGGAAACATATTCACACGGTATTCCCCACTGTCCGACACGTTCACCGACTTCAACAGAAGCGACCCGTTGGAGGTGAATAACTCAGCCCGAGATCTGTAGACATTGTCAATGGTCCAGGTTTGGCCGATCCACTGGACGAGTGTTCTCCCATTGAAATTCCAGCTTCCACTGCTGACGCTGGACGACGGCCAGACTGAAAAAAGCGCTTCACCTCCAGCGGTGACATTTATCTGGCTGTGCTCAACGATAATAGTAAACTGCTGGGACCCACCTGAGAAAGAGAAAATCATATGAGGGAAAAGCGACAGACGCGGATAGACTTGGGAACTGCACTTAACTCAATCCTTACAGATACCAGGGATTTGTTCTTAGCTCAGTAAGGTCGATAATTATAATCTCATCTTCATTCCCTTAACTACCGGTCGTTCTGTTAATTATCTGACCGCTGACTGGTCGAGAGAGTGACCCTCACCCGCCGTTATGTGGAGACAAAGAACGAGAGCTGCGAAGGCCAGTCCCGACATCCCGAGAGAGCAGCGCCGATCTCTGTTACACTCGGAGACTGAGCCGCACTTCCTGGTTTGCGGGTCAGATATCTGGATTCTGACGTCACAAGCGGCAGCGCTGATTGGATCAGAGAGTCTGTACTTTGCTCGAATCTACATCAAATCCTGTGTGTCGTTCTACAACTATCTGCTGCTGTGTGGAATCCGATAATGATCTCAAAGAGAGTTTCTCTCACCCACCGACATGAAGAGAAAGAGAGAGAGTAAAGTGAACGTCATCCGCGCGATCCCGAGAGAGCGGCCCCTGTCTCTGTTACATTCGGAGAGTGAGCCTCATTTCCTGGTCTCCATGAGAGATCCCGAGAGCCCGTTATCTGAAAAACCGGAGCTGACTGGAGCGCAGAGCGAGAAGGCGGAGAATGAACGAACCTAAAACGCTAGAGAAGCAGAAGGGTATTCGGCCCTCGATACTCTGGTGTTGTCCTGTACCAGATCATGTGGAAATTTCCTCCAAACTACCTCCCTCCGGTTAGGTAGACTGGCTGAGTGTTGCCGCCGCAATAATCTTGCACACAGAGACAGCAAGACCAAGGATGTGACTGTGAACTCCGCGAAGGAGAAGTCGGGAGATCACACACCAGTCCTCATTGAAGGGTCGGCGGTGGTGAGGGTGAGTAGGTTTAAGCTCCTTCTGAGAGAATCACTGCTTGGCCTCACACAGTTACGCATTCACAAAGAAAGGCACGTCAGCGGCTGTATTCCATTAGGGGATAGGAACATAGAAACAGAAAAAGCCTACAGCACAATAAAGACCCTTTGGCCCACAAAGCTTGAAGAGATTTGGTATGGGTATGTCTCCAAAAACTGTGAAATGTCCGCACATGCAAGGTGGAGAGTATTCTGACTGTTTCCATCACCGTCTGGTGTGCAGGCTGCAATGCACAGGATCGACACAGATTGCATAGGCTTGTGTACAACAATCACATTCATCACAGTGCAAGCCTCTTCATAATCGAGAAAATCTTCAAAAGCTGGTTCCTCAGGAATACCAGGTCCATAATTAAGGGCGATTACCGTCAGGTATATGCTCTTGTCCCATTACAACCATTCGGGATGTACACCCTTCCTATTCGTACAAAACGGAATATGCTTTCTTCTCATTGCCACCATCCGGGACATATTCTCGTGTCCTTATCGCCATCCGGAAGGTAGGTACATGAGCCGGAAGACCCACGCTCAATGAGCTACCAATATCTTCTGCAATCAGTTTTTTTTTGAGCGGTACATGGACCCATGAAAGCGAGCTCATAATTCTTTTTTTTATTTGATAGTTCGTTTACTTTTTCATTATTTAATTTACTTACTCGTTCATTCGCTGGTTTACTTACCGAAATGTTATGTACATTGTATGCATATATTACTTATTAATGTACTGAGGACGCGTTCCGCCACTTGGCGGTTATGACAGCAATGACGGGACATCTCTGAATTGGCCAGCCAGATGTACAAGGATTCTCCATTGTTGGAACGGCCTTTGCTGGAGTGGAGTCAGTGTCATGTACCTTGTGTGAGATTTAGAGAAACTGGGATACCGCCTCTATCCCGCATAAATACATAAACAGACCCGCACAATGTACATCGGGTGCATGTTCCATGCATGTCCCATGAACGGGAGCTGCTGTTCCATGAGCTTTGACTCACACGGGACAATGTGGTGGTGATAGGCAGATGCTACAGGGAGGGAGCCACCCGAGAGGAAGGCGACAGGATCACAGGTAACCTGCGGGAGAGGCAGAGTGGATAGGCAGCCGGAGCAGTGACCCCTTGTGGCCGTACACCTCAATAGCAGGATGCATTTGGTGGTTTGCCGGGAGTGGAAATTACCAGGAGGAAGGTACTGAGACTGGCTCTGTGGCCCAGAAGGGGATGGTGAAAGGGGAGTACAATAGCGATTGGTGATCCTCAGTTAGAGGATCGGAACGCATATTCTGTGGGCATGGAAGAGATACCCAGTTACGCTCCGAATCCATGGTTTATCATGAAGGAGTCGCCGCTGCTCTGTTCTTATCTGATGCAGCCTATCGGTCTGCCTGGTGGACTGATAACCCTTTGGTTTGGAGCGCGACATTCACAGTATGGCAGTGAGCCGTCTCAGTGAAAGAGAGGACTCAGAAATCCTCTGTGTCCCTTCGAAACAGCAATCTTGTCCTTAGGCCCTGTGCTCTGAACTCTAATGAATGTACATTGGCCAGGAAAATGCGGTGGAACAGTGGTCGTGTTCCCGTAGCTTCATTCTGGCCTGATACCCACCGCACCCCGTCCTCCCCTGGTCAATCTCGCTTCTCTGGCGGAATTCCGCTCACTTCCAGGTGCAGTACTTGCATGGCTGGGAGTTTATCTTTGACGACTCGTTGCTGTTCACGTGGACTTCATATGATCGCCGGTGCATGTATAGAATTCGCGTGTCGTTTTTTGTGCTTAATTTGGCGAAGACTGCTGCGATAAAAGTTAAGAAAATGTCCATCTTGTAGATTAGTGAGCTGCCGGAAATTGTCGCCCTATATCGCCAGTAGTGCAACGTTTTTAAATCGGACGGGCGATGTTAAGGACACAGAAAAGATACTCGAGATTGAATCTGACTGCAAAGTTGGGCGGCTCAGGGTCGCGCGTGACCAATGCACCCATTCTGAACTCGTGTCTGTATCTTCCACACTGCCCCCTCGTGGTGACAGCGTCCTGCCTGACTTCTGCACTGACGCTCTTTCAACTTTGCCAGTGAAATTCCGGCAGTCACTGTATTGCCGCCGGCGTCTTTTATCGCCGTGTGCAGTTGTGTTTCTCCTTTTGTCATGCGCAGTCACTGAAATTTTTCGAAGTGAAGCTGTCTAATACAGCAATACCCGTCGCATATGTAGGAAATAATATTGGGGCTATAAATGAGAGACATCTCTGCATTATCGCTCCTTTACATTTGATCTGCAATGGGTAGCATGTCTTTCGCTTGTTAGTTGATGTTGTGTTAATGCTGATCTTTAAGGGGACGTTTTGCAAAAACAGTCGCTGTTCCCGCTGATACACTAAACAAAAGCTACTTTGCAAAAATAGTGATTAAATGTCATTTGTTTTGTTAATGCTGATATTCAGGAGGATTTTGTTTGGGCAATGTGGGGAACACCGTTACTTTGACATGCAACTGTGAGATGCTCTGAAGACAAAGATCCTTGTGGGTTTATAACAAGTACTTTGGATAATGAAAGTACATAACATTTTTGCAACCTCGCAGTGCCTGAAGGACATCACACATGGAATCCAGAGCACATAACACTCAGGTTAGGTCAAGATGCCCTGAGGTCTCGCGCCGCCAGATGATCTATGAAGATGTGTCAAATTCGCGATTGCTGAAACAATACTTCTGAATGAACGGTGTGGGAGATTGACAAGGGAGTTGCTGAAAATTCAGATTTCCGCATCTATTTCAAGTTCGCGAAGCGGACACGTGAAACGGTCATTAATAAGTTCGGAAAACACGGGACGTGAAACAGACAGCCTGGCCCTTCTTCCCACACCAACCAGCGTGAATATCACGTCCAATCTGATCTTGCTGTCACTTCCATATTCCGATCCGTACATCACCAACTCCAAAAAGTCCAGTAACTGCTCAGTTACATCTCAAAACAGGGCATATTCAGGGACAGCCGCAACTTACCAGCCCTCACTACACCTCCAGAACCATCACCACCTTTCTACTGTCAAGATGAAGCCACACTCAGGTTGGACGAACAACAACTTATATGCCGTTTGGGTAGCTTCCAACGTGATGGCATGAATATCGACCTCTAACTTCCGTTAATGCCCTTCCTCTTCTTCTTACCCCATCCCTTTTTAATTCTCCCCTTTCTCTCTCTCTCTCTCTCTCTCTCTCTCTCTGCCCATCACTCTTTGCCTGCTCTCCGTCTCCCTCTGGTTCTCCTCTCTCCCGTTCTTTCTCGGCCTCCCGAACCATGATCCTTTCCCTTCTCCAGCTCTGTATCTCTTTTGCCAATCACCTTTCTAGCTCTTAGCTTCATCCCACCCCCTCTGGTCTTCTCCTAACTTTTCGCATTTCCCCCTCCCCCTCCTACTTTCAAATCTCTTAGTACCTTCCCTTTCAGTCAGTCCTGACGAAGGGTCTCGGCCCGGAACGTCCACAACGCTTCTCTCTATAGATGCTGCCTGGCCTGCAGGGTTCCACCAGCATTTTGCGTGTGTTGGCTGAAGAGCTTGTTTCTTTGCTGTAAATCACAAAACAAAACAGGTGAGCTTTACCTGCAGTCTGTTCTGCGCCACCTGGAACCTCCTGTACACATCAAACACTCCGGCTCCCTGTTACCGAGCCTAATTACTCTCACCCCTGACTCAGTCTTTCATTACTCACACACCCACAGTGTCTTTCCGCTCAAAGTGCGCATCAGCTCTGCTTTTCACCCTCCAGGGGTCCCATGATTTACCCTGGCTTTACTGTCAAGTTACATCTCCACCTCCCCTTGTTGCCACTGTCCATCACCTCTCAACCCCTGCCGTGGTCTCCATGTTTACACATCTGACGTCACCCCCATCTTCCAATCAGCCGCGTTTAACTGGACACCTCTGTCACGTGTCAGCTCCCATCGCAACCTCCACTCTCGACACTTTATATAAATATCGCCCTCTTTATCATTCAGAAGTTGACAGTGGATAATTCTTTGATACTTTTCTTACACCATTTCGACTCTCTGCCCGTCGCAACTGCCCATCAAAACCTCTCACTTGATTCACTTATCCTCCACCAGATCTTGCACCAGCCGACTTTGTAATCTATCTCATTGCCCACATTGCACGGTCTCGACACGACCCGTGACGGCTCATTAACCCCCACAGATATTGCATGACCGCTGAGTTCTCAGCATTTTTGGTGTCTTGCTCCAGATGTCCAGAATTTTCACTCCGTCTCTCCTGTCCTTTCCAATAATACATTTTGTGCGTGACCTGCTGTAGTCTTAATTTCTCAGGTGCATGTTCTGTTTCCTCAATAATAGACCGCTGCAAATTCCCCAATCTAGATGTCTAACTTACCCGCCTCATTTCTCCGTTTCTCCTTCTTCCGCTTTCATGAAATAGCGAAGTCTTCTTCACTGCGCTCTGTAGCAAATTCGGTAATACATAAGGAATTGGAGAAGAGTACAACCAAAGGTTCAGCACACTCCATTGTCAGACCTTGTGAAACTTCCTGTTGCAGATGGTCAGATCCAAGAGTCGAGCTTATAAACATATGTCAGTATCATTTAGACTCTGCTTTCTCTCCGCACCTGTTCCCCCACAAAGTTCCGCCTTCCCCACAAGTACAAAACAATATGCGCCAACCTCCTCAGCTATTTGCCTTCTTCCTCAATTTACTTCTGTCCGCTCTTTTGCAAAGAACCGAATTTTAACCCTTGACAATCTTTTCTAAATACTCACAATTGCAAACCTAGCTTTTGTTGAAGGCAAGCAGAGTTTATATCGGTTAGGAGTCTTTAGAACATTAGCTGTGGGGAGATTTTTTTCAGGATGGTCTCTCTCAAACTGGAACATGGAAACACTCTGAGTAAACACGTTCTGGTTTACATCCAAGAGTCGTGCTTATAAATATATGTTAATTTCCTTCAGAGTCTGCTTTCTCTGCGCACCTGTTCTCTCACAAGTACAAAACAATATTCGCCAACTTCCTCTGCCATTTGCTTTCTTCCTCAATTAACCTCTGTGAGCTCGTTAAACCCTTGATAATGTCTAAATATTCATATTTGCAAAGCTGCCTCTCATTGAATGCAAGCACTGATTACACGGATTGGGCATCTCAGAACAGATTTTTTTTTTTTTGTTTCAGTGTGGTGTCTCTTCGACGGGAGCATAGAAACTCCACGTAATCGAGTTCTGGTTCACGTCTCCAATTCACTTCTGCAAGCTGCCAAAGGTATGGCAGTTACGGTGTCAGTTATCACAGAGTGCAGTCGTGTCCGTCCGTTTCTGATGCCCACCAACTGTAAGTCTGAGGTTGCAGTCACATCGGCCGAGATCTCCTGAAGCAGGGGAACAGGCTCTATCTGCCGACTGGCCGACCTGAGTTCACTTTGGAAATGTAAGTGCGTTAACTTCAACAGTCCGCCGATATCGTTTATGGATTAAAGTAACTCATTAAAGAAATTGCAACTCGTATAAACGTGTTTTGGGAACAATTAACTGATGAGCATTTGTCAGCTGCAGTTCGGATTTGCCAATAATGACGTCACGACAGTGAACCACGTGGTGACTTGCGGGGACTTGGTTGGACAAGAGCACAGATGTACAGGTCCTGATTGCACTGCAGACAGGGTTCACGGCCCTCAGCACAGGGAGTCAGTCAGAAAGAAGGAATAAGTTCCTTAGACCGTCTGTTGCCAATCTTTTTTATTTTAATTTCTGACGAAGAGATAGTGGGTTTGAAATTCAGACGATATTTAGGTCGGATAGTTTGACAGAACTCTGGACACTAAGGGGAGAGGTTGGAAAATGGTATCAAAGCTTCTGGCCAATCCGGAACTTCTGGCGTGGTTTCTGAGTGATGGGTTAGTCAGGGTGCTGGGGAAATGGTGATCTGAAGTTTCTGTTCAATATGATCTGACAATGGCCAGTTAAATGCGACCAGCTGCGCTATGGTGGAGCATCTGAGTTGAATAAGATTTAAAATGTTTTCTGATGCAAAATATATAATCCAGGACAGAGTCAATTGATCAGATAGCAACCATGGACGCGCAAAGGGAAGGCGATTCTACCTTGGAGCCATTTTACACGAGCGCCCTTGACACATCCACGCACCAGCCGCTGACACTGCATGAGAATAACAGCGTTGAAGAGACACGTGTTCAACAACAAAGGATGCACCTTCTGCAACCCCACCAGACATTCGTATGTTTATTCAATCACCCATCGAGTGTTGCATTTTGGCAATATCTCAGACACCTCAAACAAGTCATCCCAGTATTAATGTTCTACTCACGGTCATGGTCTGGATCAGAATTTGATAATTCACTGTGTATTGGTCACCACGATGTGTTTTTATATTCCACAAGATTCCTTGATTACGTTACATTGTTGTTTATTTGACAAACCCGACCGCTAATTCTGCACTTCCCAGTGCCTGGAAAACCCCTTCTCCAAGCCCATGTTTGGACCCCCCCCCCCCCACACCCGCACCTCCCGCGCTGTCCAAATGCAACTTGTGCCTCTGTGACAGCGGTGTGCGTCGGAGGGCGGGAAAGTGGTTCCTGGCAACTGCTGGCTGTAGAAAAGAGCATCGGGGTGGCCACTCCCGTCAAGGTGGGAAAATGTTCGCCCCTCCTCCTCCCTGATTAGGGAGAGAACCTGTGGAATATCGAATACCGGGTGAAAGGCGAAGTCTTCGGGGTCACTGCAAGTCCGTGTCTTTGCTGTTGACCGGTGATCGGTGGGGGTGCCGATGTCATTTTTGCCGGTGGGGGCGGAGAGGGGATGGTTGCGCGCTGCCGCTTATGAGGGGTTGGAGGGGGAGAGCTGGGGGAGGGTGCTTTGGGGTTCTAACATTTAACTCTCGTTCATTCTTTGTGGGCCGAAGGGCCTGCAACGCTCTGCAGGGTTTCTGTGTATCAATGTTTCTATCTCGCAGGGCAAAGTTGAGAGGGCGAATGTTGGTGGAAGCATGAGGGTGGTGAACCCATGAGGGTGACGTCATTGGATGTCGGAGTCTGGATTGAGGTGAGAGAACTCAGCGGCTTCGATACGAAGTGAGTCTCGATCTTCAGTGATATTTCGGAGTGAAGACGTGACACCTGGCAGACATACGGGGGAGACATGGATAATGGTTGTAAATGTAACCCTCACGCAATCGGCTGCTGGATGTCGCGGGGAAATTCCGCCCACCCGACAAACCGCGCCTCCCGTGTACGTGGATGCTGTGACGTGCACCTGAGCAAAATCTCGCACACCAGGTACTTTCACAGAATACCCTGTATATATCTTACTATAACCAAGTGTTTAATAGCGATACAATCTATATCAAAGAGAAGAAAAGAAAGAAATGGCGCCAGAACTTATCAGGGTTCAGTGCACAATCGTTGGAGCACAACCATCGAAGACTGCGGTCCGCTATTCGATCTTCTCCGACCTCCACGACCCGCGCGGCTGGGACCTCCCGCAGTGATCGACCACAGCGCCTCCAGGAGGGTCTGGAGCAATTTATTTCGACATCAATTTGCCGGATATTTAAAATACCAATTTAAGAGCAAGGCGCATAATATTTCATATTTCCCAGAGGATAGAGAAGTAAAGAGCAGGTAGAGCTCCCCGGTTAAAATTATGGAGTGCCACGTCGGCCTTTCTTCCTCAGTAACCGAGGGCCGGTGCTTGTCATCAGGATCGCTCAAAGCCGCTCTTCACAGTAGCAGCTTCACTTGACATCACCACATATTGTCGAGTGAAACTCCTGACGTTTTGAGAAGTAGATGCGTTTCTCAGAATACAGATCCCCGATCAGTGCAAGCCTGACTTCACTAAGTTAAGGAAGTTACCCCTTTGTGAATAAAATGCAGCCGCCGGACACAGTGAGCGAACCAATCTTGGAGTCAGTTACCGGGGGTAGGAGTAACATAACACTAAGGGGTAGAAACATAATCCGCTGAAAACACTCAGCAGGTCGGGCAGCATCTGTGGAAAGAGAAGCAGAAGTCGACATTGCGATGCAGGACGGGAAGGCGGGGAGCAACAAAGCGGCACTAAAATGCTAAATGAAACGTCACCGGAGCGGGCCGGACATGGGAACGAAGACATTCGTCCAGCAGTTCTGACGGAGTATTTCAACTTGAAATCTTTAATGTTCCTTCTCCACAGGGGCTGCCTGACCGCCTGTGTGTATTCCGGGGTGTCCTTTTTCTTGATATTTCCAACAACCCCAGCGCCTACGTTGTCATGAAATTCAGTCAAATCCAGTTTATAGGTGAAAGGAAAGATCTCTTCAGGTAACCCGTCCTGATAGGTGACCACTGGGAGATCCCGATTTTTCAGCTCCTCGGCAACAGGGTCTCCCAATCCTTGCCGGGTCTCACCGCTCTCTGTCTGTAAATCCGTCAACACCGTACACACCTCTATCCGAACCTCTCCTCCCCTTTACCCTTCCCTGTTTCTGAAGCACCCGGCAAGAACTACACATCTCTCTATTTCTGTCCCCTACAACCACCCTGTCTCTGTAAACACCTCCATTGCTGTTCCCATCAGAATTTCTGTAACCCTCTCCCGTCCCGAGAACCTTCCCCATCTCTGAAACTGTGTACACTGTAAACGAAAAAATTAAGATTTCCAGGGAGATCTGGACCTTCTGTTGTGAAGTTGCATTTTTTTACCCGCTTCGTTACTATTTGTGGATGGGACAGAATTACAAGATTGAATCCGTTGTGTTTGGGAAATTCTGTTCTGATTTCAGGAATCATCTACCCAGGGTGGAAGTTGAAGTCCCATGGAAAACAACGTTAAGGTTGAAGTCACTTGTGACGAACAAGGGAATTCCTCAAAGAAGAACATGTATAAATGATAACAAACCCGTCCAGGATGATGACAGGAAGTCGCAATCTTCAGAAAAAGCTGATTTGAACATAACCCATCTTAACAGAAACGACACAGGGAAATATAAATGTACCGTAAGCAATGATTTCACTTGTGACCGCGCTGAGATCTACCTTCAAGTGAACTGTAAGTTTGCAGGTAGATCATTGCGTCAAATTGCCTTCCGGATTACTGATTACAGAAACAATGACTACAGAAGCTGACACTAGAGGGCGCAATGGGACAAGTTATGGACAGGACAGGACTACGCCACCGAGTCGGTAATCAACGTTGACCGTAGAAATTATACTTGTCAGGTTGAGAACAAAGTAACCATCAAACACAGCGGCCTTTCTGTTGAGATCACAGTGCCGGGCAAGTGAACGTTTCAGTCAATATTCCACATCGAACCACCGCTTCAACGTCCGAGCAATTTTATTTTGCAACTTTCACGCTATTCTATTCTGACTAGTTTAATCGTCAGAGAGAAAAAAAAAAAGCTGCGTTGTCCGGGACGGGGAAGATGGAGCAGATATACCACAGGGCCTTAAGGGACATATTTATAACTCAAAGAGTCGGGTTTATTTCAAAACCAATTTAGATGCTTATTTAAGTTTACACCGAATAATGTCTCATGCTTGCCAGACCATGTTAACTCTTTATTTAGAAAAAAAAAATGGAGAACCGTGCCGGTTTATCTGCCTCTGTTATAGAAGGTCGTTCTGTACCCGTGCTTGTAAATAGGATTGCCCATCGCTTCTCTTGACACCGGCAGCTTCATTTGGAATCACCACCGACTGTGCAGTGAGCCAGCTGAAGTTTTGAGAAGCAGATCTGTTTCTCAGAGTACAATCCTCCTCGCAGGGCGGACGTGACTTCACTAAGTTAAGGAATCGAACCGTTTCTGAACGAAGTTCAGCTACTGGACATACTGAATGAACCAAACTTAAATCAAATTAAATTAAGCCAGCAGTGAAAAAAGAGACCGACAAAATAAATCCGGAGAATTGTGGCCGGGAACTCCTTTTCATGAACTCAATTTCCTAACTTGGTCTACAGAGCCCAGCTGATGTGGTTGGACTGCAGTAGAAAGGAGTGATGCCATTCCTCCGTCAGTTCTATTGGCAGAGCCCGTGTCTCGAGTCAATGTAAACATCAACTCTTACACTCTCAGAAAAAAAACGATACCGTTGTGTTCTCCTGTAACGCTAAGGGCTCAATTCAGATAAAACATGGTGAGAAGATATCTAACCGACCTAATATCTTACAGGTATGCAGGCAGATCATTACATTACTTTACATTCAATATTACCGATCACAGAAACAACATACAATCACTATTTAAGCTGTAGATGGGTCAGGCAAAATCAAGATTCAGTCGCAGAGTCCGGTTGTCACAGATACAGTCACAAGTCTGAAATAAACTTGGATCTGCTCAGTGGTTTGGAGGGTTGTGCCCGTGACGTGCTGGGACGACTGCGCCACCTGCTGGGTGATTTGACGGTCGAAGACATTGGTCTTCCCACACGATGTCTGACTGCAGACTCTCAGTGGACGTCCCGCAACACATCCATAGAGGTTTGCCGAGGTATTTCATGACATGCCGGATCTCGTCAGGCTCCTGATGAATTAAAACAGTTCTCGTGCTTTCCACGCAATTACATCTCCACTGTGGCTCCAGGACCGGTCCTCTGAGAGAGTGACAGCCAGAAATTTAAAGTTCCTGACCCATCCACCTCTGATCCTCTGATGATTATTGGCTCATGGACCTCTGGTTTCTCAAAGGCCGAACATTTATGTGATGATTACGTCTCTTTGTTCGTGACTCTCCCTCCAATGAAAACTATTTAATATCACACATTGAGCTGTATAGTGCGGGAGCAGAGCCTTCGGCAATCGAAAAAAAAAGTAAATTCCATGACCTCTCCATGACCCCGTGGAACTGACGCCGCGCCCCACTCTTCATAACCTGTCATTCTTTTGCCATTTAGACCAATACGTCGGTCACGATCGCAATTTGGTCTACAGCTTCTTAGCTGAAATGATTGGACTGCAGTAGAAAGGAATAATTCCATTCCTCTTTCAGTTCTATTGGCAGAGCCCGTGTCTCGTGTCAATGTAAACATCAACTATTACACTCTCAGAAAAAAGCAACGATACACTTGTATTCCCCTGTGACTCTAAGGGCTCAATTCAGATAGAGTATGATTAGAACACATCTGACCGTACTGATATTTTGTAGGTAAGCAGATAGATCATTACGTTAGTTTACACTCAATATCACCGATCACAGAAACAGCATACAATCTCTATTTCTGCTGTAGATGGGTCAGGCAACTTGGGGATTCAGCCGCAGCGTCCGGTTGTCAGACATACTGTTACAAGTCTAAAATTAACTTGTTCTGTCCAGTCAGTTCCCAATACTGACTCTAGATGGCGCAGTGGGTCTGACAGCAGACAGGACAGGGTGACACCATCGAGTCAATTGTCAACGTTGCCAGTGGAAATTGTACTTGCCAGGTTCAGAACAACGTAACGGTGAAACGCAGCGGCTTTTCTCTAAAGATCAGCCTGTCGCGTAAATAAAAGTTTCTGCCCATATTCCACTTCAATGGACCGCTTAAACGTCCAAGTAATTTTATTTCACAATTTAGCAATTTTCATGTTGTGGTCTTCTATTGACGACATTCACCAGAGGGATAAAATATATGTAGTCAAGATGGAGCAGAGCTGCAGACATCAAGGAGGGTCTGGAGGGATTCATTTCGAGGTCAATTTGCCGGATATTTAAAATACTAATTTAAGGGCAAGGCGCATAATATTTCATGTTTCCCAAAGGATCGAGAACTAAAGAGCGGGTAGAACTCTCCGGTTAAAATTATGGAGTGCCACGTCGGCCTTTCTGCCTCAGTAACCGCGGCCGGTGCTTGTCATCAGGATCGCTCAAAGCCGCTCTTCACAGTAGCAGCTTCACTTGACATCACTACATATTGTCGAGTGAAACTCCTGACGTTTTGACAAGTAGATGCGTTTCTCAGAATACAGATCCCCGAGCAGTGCAAGCCTGACTTCACTAAGTTAAGGAAGCTACCCCTTTGTGAATAAAATGCAGCCGCCGGACACAGTGAGCGAACCAATCTTGGAGCCGGTTACCGGGGGTATGAGTAACATAACACTAAGGGGTAGAAACATAAACCGCTGAAAACACTCAGCAGGTCGGGCAGCATCTGTGGAAAGAGAAGCAGAAGTCGACATTGCGATGCAGGACGGGAAGGCAGGGAAAAACAAAGCGGCACTAAAATGTTAAATGAACCGTCACCGGAGCGTGAGGGACATGGGAATGAAGACATTCGTCCAGCAGTTCTGACGGCGGATTTCAACTTGAAATCTTTAATGTTCCTTCGCCACAGGGGCTGCCTGACCGCCTGTGTGTATTCCGGGGTGTCCCTTTTCTTGATATTTCCAACAACCCCAGCGCCTACGTTGTCATAAAATTCAGTCAAATCCAGTTTATAGGTGAAAGGAAAGATCTTTTCAGGTTACCCGTCCTGATGTGTGACCACTGGGAGATCCCGATTTTTCAGGTCCTCGGCAACAGGGTCTCCCAATCCTTGCCGTGTCTCACCGCTCTCTGTCTGTAAATCCGTCAACACCGTAGACACCTCTATCCGAACCTCCCTTCCCCTTTACCCTTCCCTGTTTTGAAGCACCCGGCAACACTACACATGTCTCCATTTCTGTCCCCTACAAGCAGCCGGTCTCTGTAAACACCTCCATTGCTGCTTCCGACAGAGTCTCTGTAACCCTCTACGGTCCCGATAACCTTCCCCATCTCTGCAACTGTGTACACTGTTAACGAAAAAATTAAGATTCCCGGGGAGATGTGAACATTCTGTTGTGAAGATGCATTTTTTCCCGCTTCTTCACTATTTGTGGATGGAACAGAATTACACGATCGAATCCGTTGAGTTTGGGAAATTCTGTTCTGATTTCGGGAATCATCCCAGGGTGGAAGTTGAAGTCCCGTGGAAAACAACGTTAAGGTTGAAGTCACTGGTGACGAACAAGGGAATTCCTCAAAGAAGGACATGGATAAATGATGATAAACCCTTCCAGGATAATGACAGGAGGTCTCAATCTTCAGAAAAAGCTCATCTGAACATAGCCCATCTTCACAGAAACGACACAGGAAAATATAAATAAATGATTTCAGTTGTGACCGCGCTGAGATCTACCTTCAAGTGAAATGTAAGTTTGCAGGTAGCTCATTACGTCAAATTGCCTTCCGGATTACTGATTACAGAAACAATGATTACAGAAACTGACACTAGAGGGCGCAATGGGACAGGTTATGTGCAGACAGGACAGGACTACGCCACCGAGTCGGTCATCAACGTTGACCGTAGAATTATACTTGTTAGGTTGAGAACAAAGTTACCATAACACACAGCGGCCTGTCAGTAACGATTACAGTGCTGTGCAAGTGAAGGTTTCTGTCAACATTCCACATCCAACAAGCGATTCAACATCCGAGCAATTTTATTTTCCAACTTTCTCGCTATTCTGTACTGTTTACTTTAATCGTCAAGAAAGGAAATGCAAGCTGTGTTGTCAGGGACGGGGAAGGTGGAGCAGATATACCAGAGGCCCTTAGGACACGGTCATGATCCGGTCCGTGAAATTCCCATTCCTGTTCACGGACCGGTCCATGTTCCTTATTCCAGGTTTTCTGCGTTTCCCCAGCTTCTGTTGAGGCAGCTAATTCTTGTTCGCGCTGGCCTCATAAATAGCTTCAGGATTCAGCCCTTGGCCAAGCACCCTGTCTTTATCCCTTCGCTTCAAGTCCCTCCTGCAGCCTTGCCTCGCCTCGCTTTGCCTCTGCCTGGAGCCTCGCCTCGCCATGCTTCTGCCTGGTGCGTTGCCTCGGTTAGCCTCGCCTCTGCCCGCAGCCATGCCTCGCCTCGCCTCTGCCCGGAGCCTTCCCATGTCCTTTGCTTGCCGGTGAATTTCAAGTCTGAAGATAAAATAATGGAGAACCGTGCCGAGTTATCTGCCTCTGTCACAGAGGGACATTCTGTGCCCAATGCTTGTAAGTATTACACCGACAGCTTCATTTGGAATCACCGCCGACTGTGCAGTGAAGCTCCTGAAGTTTTGAGACGTCGATCTGTTTCTCAGAGTACAGACCTCCGAGCAGGGCGGGCGTGACTTCACGAAGAGAAGGAATCGATCCCTTTGTGACTGAAATTTAGCCTCGGGGCATACTGAACGAACCAACCTTAAATCAAATTAAAATATGCAGGCAAGGAAAAAGAGGCAAAAGAAATAAAAGGCGTCTTCTCCATGATTCCGTACGACTGTAGCCGGGAACCTCTTTTCATAAGCTCCACGTCATTTGCCATTCAGGCCAATCTGTCGGTCCCGATTGTATCCTGGTCTGCAGAGCCCAACTGATAAGATCGGACTGCAGTGGGAAGGAGCAATTCCATTCCTCTATCAGTTCGACTTGCAGAGCCCGTGTCTCGTGTCAATGTAAACATCAACTCTTACAGTCCTCAGGAAGAGAACAATAAAGTTGTATTCACCTGTGACGCTAAGGACACAATTCAGATAAGAGATGGTTACAAGACACCTAACCGAGAGAATATCTCTGCTTTCTGAAAAACCTAATCTGAACATAACCCGTCTGAGCAGAAATGACACAGGAAAATATAGACGTTCTGTCAGTATTGATTACAGCGCTTACATCTCTTACTCCCTTTCCTTAGTCCTGACGAAGGGTCTCGGCCCGAAACGTCGACAGTGCTTCTCCCTATAGATGCTGCCTGGCCTGCTGCGCTCCACCGGCATTTTGTGTGTGTGTTGCTTGGAGAATTGTGTCCAGTCCTGGTCGCCTCGCTATAGAAATAATGCGGCAGCGTTGGAAAGGGTAGAGAGGGGGTTTACCAGGATGCTGCCTGGTTTAGAGAGTATGGAATATGAACAGAGATTAAGGGAGCTAGGGCTTTACTCTCTGGCGAAGAGGAGGATGAGAGGAGACATGATAGAGACATGATAGAGGTGTACAAAATATTAAGAGGAACAGATGGAGTGGACAACCAGCACCTCTTCTCCAGGGCACCACTGCTCAGTACAAGAGGACGTGGCTTTAAGGTAAGGGGAGGGAAGTTCAAGGGGGATATTAGAGGAAGGTTTTTTACTCAGAGAGTGTTTGGTGTGTGGAATGCACTGCCTGAGTCAGTGATGGAAGCAGATACACTAGTGAAGTTTAAGAGACTATTATACAGGTATTTGGAGGAATTTAAGATGTGGTTTATATGGGATTAAGGATTAATGGTCGGCAGAACATTGTGGGCCGAAGGGCCTGCACTGTGCTGTACTGTTCTATGTTCTATGTTCTATAAAGGAGATACTGAGTTGCTCTGACCGTATTTCTGGTCCAATTTTGAACGGCTGAAAAATGAGGAAATGATGACAACAGCTTCCCATTCTGCTTTCTATAATTAGCAGACACTGCAGTTTGAGACATTGCTGCAGAGCAAACAAATTCAATTACAACATGCACCTTCCCTTGCTCCAGGACCAGCAGGGAATGGCCGATGTGTGCAGTGTCTATAGAATGCAGCACAGTTACTCGCCAGGACTATTCTGCAAGAACATTCGGACCACCATTCACACCACTACCAACTACCTGACCCCCAACTAACAACCGTCAACTAGCAAGGTCAAATAAGAGGGCAAAGGTCAGCAAGGAAAATGAGGAACAAGGCGATTAAGCGTCACTTTTGCTAGCAAGGAAATCGTTGTGTATGTACGTTATGTAAATTCTGCACGGACATG
Source organism: Hypanus sabinus (assembly GCF_030144855.1). Classification (NCBI taxonomy): domain Eukaryota; kingdom Metazoa; phylum Chordata; class Chondrichthyes; order Myliobatiformes; family Dasyatidae; genus Hypanus; species Hypanus sabinus. The sequence goes on along the minus strand of NW_026781534.1, from coordinate 9,437 downwards.
GGAAACAAGCCGACAGTCTTTCCCGCTGCCCACTCCCTTCCTGAAAGATTAACGAGGCATTGCAGGCTTTACCTTGTAAAACATTTTCATTCTGATTGTATTTCATTTTGATTTTTTCACCCCATCCCCCCGTTGGTTCCTGGGATCTCTGCGACTGCGTGCAGGGCCTCAGTTTTGGCGACCCTGCTTCTTCACAGGGGACGGACTAGAGTCAGGCACTGCTCGCTAGCTGGGTTTGAACAACAATGCCGACCTGGCTGATATCACCATCATGGGAAACTTGCAGGAGGATTGGTTCTGTAGCCTATATCTTAATATTTATTATATTCCTACGGAATAGAATCAAGGCTTGAGAATGGGCTGAGGGGGTCCTGAGTGTGGTGTAAGTATTATACACAGTACAAGCTCCAACCACGATGAAAAAACAGGTTATTATTTACATCGATGTGTAAACCGTGTTCACCGTGATCTTGCGTGTAGGGGGGTATGATCGGTAGAGGTGAAAATGGGTTGTTTTGACCGTATTTCAGGTTCAGTTACAACTGCTGTAGAACTGTGAGGGAGTAATTACCACAGTTTCGTATTTCTGACTTATCCATTATTAGCAGACTGTGTAGTGTTAGACCCAGTGTAGTGTCACGTACACCGTGACCGGGTTACCGAACAAGCAGAAAAGGAATACACGTTGCAGTCTGGAATTACTGCAACTAATAGTGTTTAATAGTGAACTAGGTAACACAGTACTATAAAATGCAAATATGTGAAAAAGTTTCGCAATGATATATACAGAAATGTAAACATAACAAGCAAAACCAAGCGGTTTCAATGTCTAGGGGTAAATGGATCGTCTTACGATGGTGAAGAGTTCAGTTCAGTTAAGGTCGACGCAGCTGTTGGTGTAACTTTGGAGGAAGAGAGCGTGAGAGAGAGAGAGAGAGAGAGAGAGAGAGAGAGAGAGAGAGAGAGAGAGAGAGAGAGAGAGAGACAGAGAGAGTTGGATTGAGAAAGAGAGAGCGGAAGGCTCGTCACACTGACTTATCTATTATTATCTGACTGTGTAGAGTTAGACCCTGCTACAGAACAAACGAATGCAAATGCAACATGCAAGTTCCTTTCCCCCACGACCGGCACGTAATGGCCGATTTGTGCACTACTACAGAATGTAGCACAGTAACCTACCACGAGTATTCAACGAGAAACTCCGGACCATCACACCCACCACTATCAACGACCCCACCCCCACCTTACCTAACGATTTAGAGCTGAAGACGAAGATCAGCAAGGAAAAAAAGTGGAACAAGGAGATTAAACACTACTTTTGTCCTTAATACTATTTTGTCCCGGACGAGCCCCCGATTTTTAACGGACGCCGTGAACGGGCTACCGAACCAGCAGAAATGGAATACACATTGGAGTCTGGTATTACTGTAACTAACAGTGTTTATTAGTAAACTAACTAATCCAGTACTGTAAAAGTGCAAATATTTGAAACAGGTTAGCAATGATATATAGAAGTGTAGTCACAGTAATCAAAACCAAGCGGTTTCAAAGTCTAGCGGTAAATAGATAGTCTTACGATAGTGAAGAGTTCAGTTCAGTTCAGTTCAGGTCGACGCAGCTGCTGGTGTAACGTTGTCTGGAGAGAGAGTTGGATTGAGAGAGAGAGAGAGCGGAAGGCTCGTCACACTGACTTATCTATTATTATCTGACTGTGTAGAGTTAGACCCTGCTGCAGAACAAACGAATGCAAATGCAACATGCAAGTTCCTTTCCCCCACATGCGGCACGTAATGGCCGATTTGTGCACAGACTACAGAATGTAGAACAGTAACCTACCATGAGTATTCTACGAGAAACTCCGGTCCATCACTCCCACCACTACCAAATACCCCACCCCCACCTTCTCTAATGACCGAGAGCTGAAGTCGAAGATCAGCAAGGAAAAAAAGTGGAACAAGGAGATAAACACTATATTTGTCCTTAAAACAATTCTATCCCGGACGAGCCCCCGATTTGTAACGGACGCCGTGACCGGGTTACAGAACCAGCAGAAATGCAATACACTTTGGAGTCTGGTATTACTATAACTAAGTGTTTATTAGTAAACTAACTAATACAGTGCTGTAAAAGTGCAAATATATGAAACAGGTTAGCAATGATATAAACGGAAGTGTAGACACAGTAATCAAAACCAAGTGGTTTCAAAGTCTAGGGGTAACTGGATAGTCTTACGTTAGTGAAGAGTTCAGTTCAGTTCAGTTCATGTCGACGCAGCTGCTGGTGTAACGTTGGCTGGAGAGAGAGTTGGATTGAGAGAGAGTTGGATTGAGACAGAGAGAGAGAGAGAGCGGAAGGCTCGTCACACTGACTTATCTATTATTATCTGACTGTGTAGAGTCAGACCCTGCTACAGAACAAACGAATGCAAATGCAACATGCAAGTTCCATTCCCCCACAACGGGCACGTAATGGCCGATTTGTGCACAGACTACAGAATGTAGCACAGTAACCTACCACGAGTATTCTACGAGAAACTCCGGACCATCACACCCACCACTACCAACTAACCCACCCTTATCTTTACAAATAACCTAGAGCTGAAGACGATGGTCAGCAAGGAAAAAAAGTGGAACAAGGATATTAAAAACTACTTTCATACTTAAATCTATTTTGTCCCGGACGAGCCCCCGATTTGTAGCTTTCGCCGTTAACTGGTTACTGAACCAGCAGAAATGGAATATACTTTGGAGTCTGGTATTACTGTAGCTAACAGTGTTTATTAGTAAACTAACTAATCCAGTACTGTAAAAGTGCAAATATATGAAACAGGCTAGCAATGATATATACAGAAGTGTAGACACAGTAAAAAAAATTAAGCGGTTTCAACGTCTAGGGGTAAATGGATAGTCTAACGATGGTGAAGACTTCAGTTCAGTTCAGTTCAGGTCGACGCAGCTGCTGGTGTAACGTTGGCTGGAGTGAGAGTTGGATTGAGAGAGAGAGAGAGAGAGAGAGAGAGAGAGAGAGAGAGAGAGAGAGAGAGAGAGAGAGAGAGAGAGAGAGAGAGAGAGAGTGAGAGAGAGAGGGAGAGAGAGAGAGTTGTATTGAGAGAGAGAGAGAGAGAAGAAGGCTCGTCACACTGACTTATCTATTATTATCTGACTGAGTAGTGTTAGACCCTGCTACAGAACAAACGAAGGCAAATGCAAAATGCAAGTTCCTTTCCCCCACAACCGGCACGTAATGGCCGATTGGTGCACAGACTACAGAATACAGCACAGTAACCTAACACGAGTATTCTACGAGACACTCCGGACCGTTACTCCCACCACTACCAACTATCCCACCCCCACCTTATCTAATGACCTAGAGCAGAAGACGAAGATCATGAAGGAAAAAAAAAGTGTATCAAGGAGATTAAACACTATTATTGTCCATACATAATATTGTCCCGGACGAACCCCCGATTTCCAACTTACGCCGTGACCGGGTTACCGAACCAGCAGAAATGTAATACACTTTGGAGTCTGGTATTACCGTAACTAACAGTGTTTATTAGTGAAGTAACAAATACAGTACTGTAAAAGTGCAAATATATGAAACAGGTTAGCAATGATATATACAGAAGTGTAGACACAGTAATCAAAACCAAGTGCTTTCAAAGTCTACGGGTAAATTGATAGTCTTACGATGGTGAAGACTTCAGTTCAGTTCAGGTCGACGCAGCTGCTGGTGTAACATTGGCTGGAGAGAGAGTTGGATTGAGAGAGAGAGAGCAGAAAGCTCGTCACACTGACTTATCTATTATTATCTGACTGTGTAGAGTCAGACCCTGCTACAGAACAAACGAATGCAAATGCAACATGCAAGTTCCTTTCCCCCCACAACCGGCACGTAATGGCCGATTTCTGCAGAGACTACAGAATGTAGCACAGTAACCTACCACGAGGATTCTGCGAGAAACTCCGGACCATCACTCCCACCACTATCAACTACCCCACCCCCACCTTACCATACCATCGAGAGCTGACGTCGAAGATCTGCAAGGAAAAATAGTGGAACAAGGAGATTAAACACTACATTTGTCCTGAATTCAATTTTGTCCCGGACGAGCCCCGATTTGTAACGAACGCTGTGACCGGGTTACGGGACCAGCAGAAATGGAATACACTTTGGAGTCTTGTATTAAAGTAACTAACAGTGTTTCTTAGTGAACTAACTAACAGTACTGTAAAAGTGCAAATATATGAAACAGGTTAGCAATGATATATACAGAAGTGTAGACACAGTAAAAAAAAATCAAGCGCTTTCAAGGTCTAGGGGTAAATGGATAGTCCTACGATGGTGAAGACTTCAGTTCAGTTCAGTTCAGGTCGACGCAGCTGTTGGTGTAAGGTTGGCTGGAGAGAGAGTTGGATTGAGAGAGAGAGAGAGAGAGAGAGAGAGAGAGAGAGAGAGAGAGAGAGAGAGAGAGAGAGAGAGAGAGAGAGAGAGAGAGCGGAAGGCTCGTCACACTGACTTATCTATTATTATCTGACTGTGTAGTATTAGATCATGCTACAGAACAAACGAATGCAAATGCAACATGCAAGTTCCTTTCCCCCACAACCGGCACGTAATGGCCGATTTGTGCACAGATTACACAATGTAGCACAGTCACCTACCACGAGGATTCTACGAGAAACTCCGGACCATCACTCCCACCACTATCAACTACCTCACCCCTACCTTACCTAATGATCTAGAGCTGAAGACGAAGATCAACAAGGAAAAAAAGTGGAACAAGGAGATTTAACACTACTTTTTTCCTTATTTCAATTTTGTCCCGTACGCGCCCCCGATTTGCAACTTACGCCGTGACAGGGTAACCGAACCAGCAGAAATGGAATACACTTTGGAGTCTGGTATTACTGTAACTAACAGTGTTTATTAGTAAACTAACTGATACAGTACTGTAAAGTGCAAATATATGAAAAAGGTTAGCAATGGTATATACAGAAGTGTAGACACAGTAATCAAAACCAAGCGGTTTCAAGGTCTAGGGGTAAATGGATAGTCTTAAAATGGTGAAGACTTCAGTTCAGTTCAGTTCAGTTCAGCTCAACGCAGCTGCTGCTGTAACGTTGGCTGGAGTGAGAGTTGGATTGAGAGAGAGAGAGAGAGAGAGAGAGAGAGAGAGAGAGAGAGAGAGCGGAAGGCTCGTCACACTGACTTATCTATTATTATCTGACTGTGTAGTTTTAGAGCCTGCTACAGAACAAACGAATGCAAATGCAACATGCAAGTTCCTTTCCCCCACAACCGGCACGTAATGGCCGATTTGTGCACAGACTACAGAATGCAGCACAGTAACCTAGCACGAGTATTCTACGAGGAACTCCGAACCGTCACTCCCACCACTACCAACTACCCCACCCCCACCTTATTTAATGTTCTAGAGCAGAAGACGAAGATCAGGAAGGAAAAAAAAGTGTATCAAGGAGATTAAACACTACTATTGTCCTAAAGATAATTTTGTCCCGGACTAACCCCCGATTTGCAACTTACGCCGTGACAGGGTAACCGAACCAGCAGAAATGGAATACACTTTGGAGTCTGGTATTACCGTAACTAACAGTGTTTATTAGTGAAGTAACAAATACAGTACTGTAAAAGTGCAAATATATGAAACAGGTTAGCAATGATATATACAGAAGTGTAGACACAGTAATCAAAACCAAGTGCTTTCAAAGTCTACGGGTAAATTGATAGTCTTACGATGGTGAAGACTTCAGTTCAGTTCAGGTCGACGCAGCTGCTGGTGTAACATTGGCTGGAGAGAGAGTTGGATTGAGAGAGAGAGAGCAGAAAGCTCGTCACACTGACTTACCTATTATTATCTGACTGTGTAGAGTCAGACCCTGCTACAGAACAAACGAATGCAAATGCAACATGCAAGTTCCTTTCCCCCACAACCGGCACGTAATGGCCGATTTCTGCAGAGACTACAGATGTAGCACAGTAACCTACCACGAGGATTCTACGAGAAACTCCGGACCATCACTCCCACCACTATCAACTACCCCACCCCCACCTTACCATACCATCGAGAGCTGACGTCGAAGATCTGCAAGGAAAAATAGTGGAACAAGGAGATTAAACACTACATTTGTCCTGAATTCAATTTTGTCCCGGACGAGCCCCCGATTTGTAACGAACGCTGTGACCGGGTTACGGAACCAGCAGAAATGGAATACACTTTGGAGTCTTGTATTAAAGTAACTAACAGTGTTTCTTAGTGAACTAACTAATACAGTACTGTAAAAGTGCAAATATATGAAACAGGTTAGCAATGATATATACAGAAGTGTAGACACAGTAAAAAAAAATCAAGCGCTTTCAAGGTCTAGGGGTAAATGGATAGTCCTACGATGGTGAAGACTTCAGTTCAGTTCAGTTCAGGTCGACGCAGCTGTTGGTGTAAGGTTGGCTGGAGAGAGAGTTGGATTGAGAGAGAGAGAGAGAGAGAGAGAGAGAGAGAGAGAGAGCGGAAGGCTCTTCACACTGACTTATCTATTATTATCTGACTGTGTAGAGTTAGACCCTGCTACAGAACAAACGAATGCAAATGCAACATGCAAGTTCCTTTCCCCCAAAACCGGCACGTAATGGCCGATTTGTGCACAGACTACACAATGTAGCACAGTAACCTACCACGAGGATTCTACGAGAAACTCCGGACCATCACTCCCACCACTATCAACTACCTCACCCACACCTTACCTAATGATCGAGTGCTGAAGACGAAGATCAACAAGGAAAAAATTGGAACATGGAGGTTAAACACGACTTTTTTTCCTTATTTCAATTTTGTCCCGGACGGGCCCCCGATTTGTAACGTACGGAGTTAACGGGTAACCGAACCAGCAGAAATGGAATACACTTTGGAGTCTGGTATTACTATAACTAACAGTGTTTATTAGTAAACTAACTGATACAGTACTGTAAAAGTGCAAATATTTGAAACAGGTTAGCAATGATATATACAGAAGTGTAGTCACAGTAATCAAAACCAAGCGGTTTCAAAGTCTAGCGGTAAATGGATAGTCTTACGATAGTGAAGAGTTCAGTTCAGTTCAGTTCAGGTCGACGCAGCTGCTGTTGTAACGTTGTCTGGAGAGAGAGTTGGATTGAGAGAGAGAGAGCGGAAGGCTCGTCACACTGACTTATCTATTATTATCTGACTGTGTAGAGTTAGACCCTGCTGCAGAACAAACGAATGCAAATGCAACATGCAAGTTCCTTTCCCCCACATGCGGCACGTAATGGCCGATTTGTGCACAGACTACAGAATGTAGAACAGTAACCTACCATGAGTATTCTACGAGAAACTCCGGTCCATCACTCCCACCACTACCAAATACCCCACCCCCACCTTCTCTAATGACCGAGAGCTGAAGTCGAAGATCAGCAAGGAAAAAAAGTGGAACAAGGAGATAAACACTACTATTGTCCTAAAGATAATTTTGTCCGGACGAACCCCCGATTTGCAACTTACGCCATGACCGGGTAACCGAACCAGCAGAAATGGAATACACTTTAGAGTCTGGTATTAATGTAGCTAACAGTGCTTATTAGTAAACTAACTAATGCAGTACTGTAAAAGTGCAAATATATAAAACAGGTTAGCAATGATATATACAGAAGTGTAGACACAGTAATAAAAATCAAGCGGTTTCAAAGTCTAGGGGTAAATGGATAGTCTTACGATGGTGAAGAGTTCAGTTCAGTTCAGTTCAGGTCGACGCAGCTGCTGGTGTAACGTTGGCTAGAGAGAGCGTTGGACTGAGAGAGAGAGAGAGAGAGAGCGTTGGACTGAGAGAGAGAGAGAGAGAGAGAGAGAGAGCAGAAGGCTCGTCACACTGACTTACCTATTATTATCTGACTGTGTCGTGTTAGACCCTGCTACAGAACCAACGAATGCAAATGCAACATGCAAGTTCCTTTCCCCCACAACCGGCACGTAATGGCCGATTTGTGCACAGACCACAGAATGCAGCACAGTAACCTACACGAGTATTCAACAAGAAACTCCAGACCATCACTCCCACCACTATCAACTACCTCACCCCCACCTTTCCTAATGATCTAGAGCTGAAGACGAACATCAGCAAGGAAAAAAAGTGGAACAAGGAGAATTAAACACTACTATTGTCCTAAAGATAATTTTGTCCCGACGAACCCCCGATTTGCAACTTACGCCATGACCGGTAACCGAACCAGCAGAAATGGAATACACTTTAGAGTCTGGTATTAATGTAACTAACAGTGCTTATTAGTAAACTAACTAATCCAGTACTGTAAAAGTGCAAATATATGAAAAAGTTTATCAATGATATATACAGAAGTGTAGACACAGTAATAAAAATCAAGCGGTTTCAAAGTCTAGGGGTAAATGGATAGTCTCACGATGGTGAAAACTTCAGTTCAGTTCAGGTCGACCGCAGCTGCTGGTGTAACATTGGCTGGAGAGAGAGTTGGATTGAGAGAGAGAGAGCAGAAGGCTCGTCACACTGACTTATCTATTATTATCTGACTGTGTAGAGTAAGACCCTGCTACAGAACAAACGAATGCAAATGCAACATGCAAGCTCCTTTCCCCCACAACCGGCACGTAATGACCGATTTGTGCACAGACTACAGAATGTAGCACAGTAACCTACCACGAGGATTCTACGAGAAACTCCGGACCATCACTCCCACCACTATCAACTACCTCACCCCAACCTTTACTAATGATCTAGAGCTGAAGACGAACATCAGAAAGGAAAAAAAGTGAACAAGGAGATTAAACACTACATTTTTTCTTATCTCATTTTGTCCCGGACGCGCCCCCCGATTTGTAACGTACGCCTGTTAACGGGTAACCGAACCAGCAGAAATGGAATACACTTGGAGTCTGGTAATACTGTAACTAACAGTGTTTATTAGTAAACTAACTGATAAAGTACAGTTAAAGTGCAAATATATGAAACAGGTTAGCAATGATATTACAGAAGTGTAGACTCAGTAATCCTAACCAAGCGGTTTCAAATTCTAAGGGTAAATGAGTAGTCTTACGATGGTGAAGAGTGCAGTTCAGTTCAGTTCAGGTCGACGCAGCTGCTGCTGTAACGTTGGGGGGGGAGAGAGCGTGAGAGAGAGAGATAGAGAGAGAGAGAGAGAGAGAGAGAGAGAGAGAGAGAGAGAGAGAGAGAGAGAGAGAGAGAGAGAGAAGAGAGAGAGAGAGAGAGAGAGAGACAGAGAGAGAGAGAGAGAGAGAGAGAGCTGGAGGCACCTCACACTGACTTATCTATTATTATCTGACAGCGTAGTGTTAGACCCTGCTACAGAACAAACGAACTCAAATGCAACATGCAAGTTCCTTCACCCACAGACCGCACGTAATGGCCGATTTG